>NW_027261010.1:0-121928 GCF_045791955.1 Oncorhynchus clarkii lewisi
ACTATAACTATTATAACTATTATACCTACTATAACTATTATACCTACTATAACTACTATAACTATTATAACTATTATAACTATTATACCTACTATAACTATTATAACTATTATACCTACTATAACTATTATACCTACTATAACTATTATAACTACTATAACTATTATAACTATTATATCTACTATAACTATTATAACTACTACCACTACTATAACTATTATAACTATTATACCTACTATAACTATTATAACTACTATAACTACTATAACTATTATAACTATTATACCTACTATAACTATTATACCTACTATAACTATTATAACTACTATAACTATTATAACTATTATACCTACTATAACTATTATACCTACTATAACTATTATAACTACTATAACTATTATACATACTATAACTACAATAACTATTATAACTACTATAACTATTATAACTATTATAACTACTATAACTATTATACCTACTATACCTACTATAACTACTATAACTATTATAACTACTATAACTATTATAACTACTATAACTATTATAACTATTATAACTACTATAACTATTATACCTACTATAACTATTATACCTATTATAACTATTATACCTATTAAACCTACTATAACTACTATAACTATTATACCTACTATAACTATTATACCTACTATAACTATTATACCTACTATAACTACTATAACTATTATACCTATTATAACTACTATAACTATTATACCTACTATAACTATTATAACTATTATAACTATTATACCTACTATAACTATTACACCTATTATAACTATTATACCTACTACCACTACTATAACTACTATAACTACTATAACTATTATACCTATTATAACTACTATAACTATTATACCTACTATAACTATTATAACTATTATAACTATTATAACTACTATAACTATTATAACTATTATAACTATTATACCTACTATAACTATTATACCTACTACCACTACTATAACTACTATAACTACTATAACTACTATAACTATTATACCTACTATAACTACTATAACTACTATAACTATTATAACTACTATAACTATTATACCTACTATAACTATTATACCTACTATAACTACTATAACTACTATACCTATTATACCTACTATAACTACTATAACTACTATAACTATTATACCTACTATAACTACTATAACTACTATAACTATTATAACTACTATAACTATTATACCTACTATAACTATTATACCTACTATAACCAGTATAACTACTATAACTACTATAACTATTATACCTACTATAACTATTATACCTACTATAACTATTATACCTACTATAACTATTATACCTACTATAACTACTATAACTACTATAACTACTATAACTACTATAACTATTATACCTACTATAACTATTATACCTACTATAACTATTATACCTACTATAACTATTATAACTATTATACCTACTATAACTATTATACCTACTATAACTACTATAACTATTATAACTATTATAACTATTATACCTACTATAACTATTATAACTATTATACCTACTATAACTATTATACCTACTATAACTATTATAACTACTATAACTATTATAACTATTATATCTACTATAACTATTATAACTACTACCACTACTATAACTATTATAACTATTATACCTACTATAACTATTATAACTACTATAACTACTATAACTATTATAACTATTATACCTACTATAACTATTATACCTACTATAACTATTATACCTACTATAACTATTATAACTATTATACCTACTATAACTATTATACCTACTATACCAACTATAACTATTATACCTACTATAACTATTATACCTACTATAACTACTATAACTATTATTCCTACTATAACTATTATACCTACTATACCTACTATAGCTATTATACCTACTATAACTATTATACCTACTATAACTATTATAACTATTATAACTACTATAACTATTATAACTATTATACCTACTATACCTACTATACCTACTATACCTACTATAACTATTATACCTACTATAACTATTATACCTACTATAACTACTACCACTACTATACCTACTATAACTATTATAACTATTATAACTATTATAACTATTATACCTACTATAACTATTATAACTATTATAACTACTATAACTATTATAACTATTATACCTACTATAACTGTTATACCTACTATAACTATTATACCTATTATAACTATTATACCTACTATAACTGTTATACCTACTATAACTACTACCACTACTATACCTACTATAACTATTATAACTATTATAACTATTATACCTACTATAACTATTATAACTATTATAACTACTATAACTATTATAACTATTATACCTAATATACCTATTATAACTATTATACCTACTATACCTACTATAAATATTATACTTACTATAACTATTATAACTATTATAACTACTATAACTAGTATAACTAGTATAACTATTATACCTACTATAACTATTATAACTACTATAACTATTATACCTACTATAACTATTATAACTATTATAACTACTATAACTATTATACCTACTATAACTATTACAACTACTATAACTACTATAACTATTATACTTACTATAACTATTATACCTACAATAACTATTATAACTACTATAACTATTATAACTACTATAACTATTATACCTACTATAACTATTATAACTATTATAACTACTATAACTATTATAACTAGTATACCTATTATAACTACTATAACTACTATAACTATTATAACTATTATAACTATTATAACTATTAAACCTACTATAACTATTATACCTACTATAACTATTATACCTACTATAACTATTATAACTATTATAACAATTATAACTACTATAACTATTATACCTACTATAACTGTTATAATTATTATAACTACTATAACTATTATAACTATTATACCTATTATAACTATTATAACTATTATACCTACTATAACTATTATAACTATTATACCTACTATACCTACTATAACTATTATACCTACTATAACTATTATACCTACTATAACTATTATAACTATTATAACTACTATAACTATTATAACTATTATACCTACTATACCTACTATAACTATTATACCTACTATAACTATTATACCTACTATAACTATTATACCTACTATAACTACTACCACTACTATACCTACTATACCTATTATAACTATTATAACTATTATACCTATTATAACTATTATAACTATTATACCTACTATAACTATTATAACTATTATACCTACTATACCTACTATAACTATTATACCTACTATAACTATTATACCTACTATAACTATTATAACTATTATAACTACTATAACTATTATAACTATTATACCTACTATACCTACTATAACTATTATACCTACTATAACTATTATACCTACTATAACTACTACCACTACTATACCTACTATAACTATTATAACTATTATAACTATTATACCTACTATAACTATTATAACTATTATAACTACTATAACTATTATAACTACTATAACTATTATAACTACGATAACTATTATAACTATTATAACTACTATAACTATTATAACTACTATAACTATTATAACTACTATAACTATTATAACTATTATACCTATTATAACTATTATAACTACTATAACTATTATACCTACTATAACTATTATAACTATTATACCTACTATAACTATTACAACTACTATAACTACTATAACTATTATACCTACTATAACTAGTATACCTACTATAACTATTATAACTACTATAACTATTATAACTACTATAACTATTATACCTACTATAACTATTATAACTATTATAACTACTATAACTATTATAACTATTATATCTATTATAACTACTATAACTACTATAACTATTATAACTATTATAACTATTATAACTATTAAACCTACTATAACTATTATACCTACTATAACTATTATACCTACTATAACTATTATAACTATTATAACTACTATAACTATTATACCTACTATAACTATTATAACTATTATAACTACTATAACTATTATACCTACTATAACTATTATAATTATTATAACTACTATAACTATTATAACTATTATACCTATTATAACTATTATAACTACTATAACTATTATACCTACTATAACTATTATAACTATTATACCTATTATACCTACTATAACTATTATACCTACTATAACTATTATAACTATTATAACTACTATAACTATTATAACTATTATACCTACTATACCTACTATAACTATTATACCTAATATAACTATTAAACCTACTATAACTATTATACCTACTACAACTACTACCACTACTATACCTACTATAACTATTATAACTACTATAACTATTATAACTACGATAACTATTATAACTATTATAACTACTATAACTATTATAACTACTATAACTATTATAACTACTATAACTATTATAACTATTATACCTATTATAACTATTATAACTACTATAACTATTATACCTACTATAACTATTATAACTATTATACCTACTATAACTATTACAACTACTATAACTACTATAACTATTATACCTACTATAACTATTATACCTACTATAACTATTATAACTACTATAACTATTATAACTACTATAACTATTATACCTACTATAACTATTATAACTATTATAACTACTATAACTATTATAACTATTATACCTATTATAACTACTATAACTACTATAACTATTATAACTATTATAACTATTATAACTATTAAACCTACTATAACTATTATACCTACTATAACTATTATACCTACTATAACTATTATAACTACTATAACTATTATACCTACTATAACTATTATAACTATTATAACTATTATACCTACTATACCTACTATAACTATTATACCTACTATAACTATTATACCTACTATAACTATTATAACTATTATAACTACTATAACTATTATAACTATTATACCTACTATAACTATTATACCTACTATAACTATTATACCTACTATAACTACTATAACTATTATACCTACTATAACTATTATAACTATTATAACTACTATAACTATTATACCTACTATAACTATTATACCTACTATAACTATTATACCTACTATAACTACTATAACTATTATAACTATTATACCTACTATAACTATTATACCTACTATAACTATTATACCTACTATAACTATTATAACTATTATAACTACTATAACTATTATAACTATTATACCTACTATAACTGTTATACCTACTATAACTATTATAACTATTATAACTACTATAACTATTATAACTATTATACCTACTATAACTATTATACCTACTATACCTACTATAACTATTATACCTACTATAACTATTATACCTACTATAACTACTATAACTATTATACCTACTATAACTATTATAACTATTATACCTACTATACCTACTAGAACTATTATACCTACTATAACTATTATACCTACTATAACTATTATAACTATTATAACTACTATAACTATTATAACTATTATACCTACTATAACTATTATAACTATTATAACTATTATACCTACTATAACTATTATAACTATTATAACTACTATAACTATTATAACTATTATACCTACTATACCTACTATAACTATTATACCTACTATAACTATTATACCTATTATAACTATTATACCTACTATAACTATTATACCTACTATAACTACTACCACTACTATACCTACTATAACTATTATAACTATTATAACTATTATACCTACTATAACTATTATAACTATTATAACTACTATAACTATTATAACTATTATAACTATTATAACTACTATAACTATTATACCTAATATAACTATTATAACTATTATACCTATTATACCTACTATAACTACTATAACTACTATAACTACTATAACTATTATAACTACTATAACTACTATAACTACAATAACTACTATACCTACTATAACTACTACCACTACTATACCTACTATAACTACTATAACTATTATAACTATTATACCTACTATAACTATTATAACTACTATAACTACTATAACTATTATAACTACTATAACTATTATAACTACTATAACTACTATAACTATTATAACTATTATAACTACTATAACTATTATACCTATTATAACTATTATAACTATTATAACTATTATACCTACTATAACTACTATAACTACTATAACTACTATAACTATTATACCTACTATAACTACAATAACTATTATAACTACTATAACTATTATAACTATTATACCTATTATAACTACTATAACTATTATACCTACTATAACTATTATAACTACTATAACTATTATACCTACTATAACTATTATACCTACTATAACTATTATACCTACTATAATTATTATAACTACTATAACTATTATACCTACTATAACTATTATACCTACTATAACTATTATAACTACTATAACTATTATACCTACTATAACTACAATAACTATTATAACTACTATAACTATTATAACTATTATAACTACTATAACTATTATACCTACTATACCTACTATAACTACTATAACTATTATAACTACTATAACTATTATAACTACTATAACTATTATAACTATTATAACTACTATAACTATTATACCTACTATAACTATTATACCTATTATAACTATTATACCTATTAAACCTACTATAACTACTATAACTATTATACCTACTATAACTATTATACCTACTATAACTATTATACCTACTATAACTACTATAACTATTATACCTATTATAACTACTATAACTATTATACCTACTATAACTATTATAACTATTATAACTATTATACCTACTATAACTATTACACCTATTATAACTATTATACCTACTACCACTACTATAACTACTATAACTACTATAACTATTATACCTATTATAACTACTATAACTATTATACCTACTATAACTATTATAACTATTATAACTATTATAACTACTATAACTATTATAACTATTATAACTATTATACCTACTATAACTATTATACCTACTACCACTACTATAACTACTATGACTACTATAACTACTATAACTATTATACCTACTATAACTACTATAACTACTATAACTACTATAACTATTATAACTACTATAACTATTATACCTACTATAACTATTATACCTACTATAACTACTATAACTACTATACCTATTATACCTACTATAACTACTATAACTACTATAACTATTATACCTACTATAACTACTATAACTACTATAACTATTATAACTACTATAACTATTATACCTACTATAACTATTATACCTACTATAACCAGTATAACTACTATAACTACTATAACTATTATACCTACTATAACTATTATACCTACTATAACTATTATACCTACTATAACTATTATACCTACTATAACTACTATAACTACTATAACTACTATAACTATTATAACTATTATACCTACTATAACTATTATACCTACTATAACTATTATACCTACTATAACTATTATAACTATTATACCTACTATAACTATTATACCTACTATAACTACTATAACTATTATAACTATTATAACTATTATACCTACTATAACTATTATAACTATTATACCTACTATAACTATTATACCTACTATAACTATTATAACTACTATAACTATTATAACTATTATATCTACTATAACTATTATAACTACTACCACTACTATAACTATTATAACTATTATACCTACTATAACTATTATAACTACTATAACTACTATAACTATTATAACTATTATACCTACTATAACTATTATACCTACTATAACTATTATACCTACTATAACTATTATAACTATTATACCTATTATAACTATTATACCTACTATACCAACTATAACTATTATACCTACTATAACTACTATAACTATTGTACCTACTATAACTATTATAACTATTATACCTACTATACCTACTATAGCTATTATACCTACTATAACTATTATACCTACTATAACTATTATAACTATTATAACTACTATAACTATTATAACTATTATACCTACTATACCTACTATAACTATTATACCTACTATAACTACTACCACTACTATACCTACTATAACTATTATAACTATTATAACTATTATAACTATTATACCTACTATAACTATTATAACTATTATAACTACTATAACTATTATAACTATTATACCTACTATAACTATTATACCTACTATACCTACTATAACTATTATACCTACTATAACTATTATACCTACTATAACTACTATAACTATTATACCTACTATAACTATTATAACTATTATACCTACTATACCTACTAGAACTATTATACCTACTATAACTATTATACCTACTATAACTATTATAACTATTATAACTACTATAACTATTATAACTATTATACCTACTATAACTATTATAACTATTATAACTATTATACCTACTATAACTATTATAACTATTATAACTACTATAACTATTATAACTATTATACCTACTATACCTACTATAACTATTATACCTACTATAACTATTATACCTATTATAACTATTATACCTACTATAACTATTATACCTACTATAACTACTACCACTACTATACCTACTATAACTATTATAACTATTATAACTATTATACCTACTATAACTATTATAACTATTATAACTACTATAACTATTATAACTATTATAACTATTATAACTACTATAACTATTATACCTAATATAACTATTATAACTATTATACCTATTATACCTACTATAACTACTATAACTACTATAACTACTATAACTATTATAACTACTATAACTACTATAACTACAATAACTACTATACCTACTATAACTACTACCACTACTATACCTACTATAACTACTATAACTATTATAACTATTATACCTACTATAACTATTATAACTACTATAACTACTATAACTATTATAACTACTATAACTATTATAACTACTACTATAACTACTATAACTATTATAACTATTATAACTACTATAACTATTATACCTATTATAACTATTATAACTATTATAACTATTATACCTACTATAACTACTATAACTACTATAACTACTATAACTATTATACCTACTATAACTACAATAACTATTATAACTACTATAACTATTATGACTACTATAACTATTATAACTATTATACCTATTATAACTACTATAACTATTATACCTACTATAACTATTATAACTACTATAACTATTATACCTACTATAACTATTATACCTACTATAACTATTATACCTTCTATAACTATTATAACTACTATAACTATTATACCTACTATAACTATTATACCTACTATAACTATTATAACTACTATAACTATTATACCTACTATAACTACAATAACTATTATAACTACTATAACTATTATAACTATTATAACTACTATAACTATTATACCTACTATACCTACTATAACTACTATAACTATTATAACTACTATAACTATTATAACTACTATAACTATTATAACTATTATAACTACTATAACTATTATACCTACTATAACTATTATACCTATTATAACTATTATACCTATTAAACCTACTATAACTACTATAACTATTATACCTACTATAACTATTATACCTACTATAACTATTATACCTACTATAACTACTATAACTATTATACCTATTATAACTACTATAACTATTATACCTACTATAACTATTATAACTATTATAACTATTATACCTACTATAACTATTACACCTATTATAACTATTATACCTACTACCACTACTATAACTACTATAACTACTATAACTATTATACCTATTATAACTACTATAACTATTATACCTACTATAACTATTATAACTATTATAACTATTATAACTACTATAACTATTATAACTATTATAACTATTATACCTACTATAACTATTATACCTACTACCACTACTATAACTACTATGACTACTATAACTACTATAACTATTATACCTACTATAACTACTATAACTACTATAACTACTATAACTATTATAACTACTATAACTATTATACCTACTATAACTATTATACCTACTATAACTACTATAACTACTATACCTATTATACCTACTATAACTACTATAACTACTATAACTATTATACCTACTATAACTACTATAACTACTATAACTATTATAACTACTATAACTATTATACCTACTATAACTATTATACCTACTATAACCAGTATAACTACTATAACTACTATAACTATTATACCTACTATAACTATTATACCTACTATAACTATTATACCTACTATAACTATTATACCTACTATAACTACTATAACTACTATAACTACTATAACTATTATAACTATTATACCTACTATAACTATTATACCTACTATAACTATTATACCTACTATAACTATTATAACTATTATACCTACTATAACTATTATACCTACTATAACTACTATAACTATTATAACTATTATAACTATTATACCTACTATAACTATTATAACTATTATACCTACTATAACTATTATACCTACTATAACTATTATAACTACTATAACTATTATAACTATTATATCTACTATAACTATTATAACTACTACCACTACTATAACTATTATAACTATTATACCTACTATAACTATTATAACTACTATAACTACTATAACTATTATAACTATTATACCTACTATAACTATTATACCTACTATAACTATTATACCTACTATAACTATTATAACTATTATACCTATTATAACTATTATACCTACTATACCAACTATAACTATTATACCTACTATAACTATTATACCTACTATAACTACTATAACTATTATACCTACTATAACTATTATAACTATTATACCTACTATACCTACTATAGCTATTATACCTACTATAACTATTATACCTACTATAACTATTATAACTATTATAACTACTATAACTATTATAACTATTATACCTACTATACCTACTATAACTATTATACCTACTATAACTATTATACCTACTATAACTATTATACCTACTATAACTACTACCACTACTATACCTACTATAACTATTATAACTATTATAACTATTATAACTATTATACCTACTATAACTATTATAACTATTATAACTACTATAACTATTATAACTATTATACCTACTATAACTGTTATACCTACTATAACTATTATACCTATTATAACTATTATACCTACTATAACTGTTATACCTACTATAACTACTACCACTACTATACCTACTATAACTATTATAACTATTATAACTATTATACCTACTATAACTATTATAACTATTATAACTACTATAACTATTATAACTATTATACCTACTATACCTATTATAACTATTATACCTACTATACCTACTATAAATATTATACTTACTATAACTATTATAACTATTATAACTACTATAACTATTATAACTAGTATAACTATTATACCTACTATAACTATTATAACTACTATAACTATTATACCTACTATAACTATTATAACTATTATAACTACTATAACTATTATACCTACTATAACTATTACAACTACTATAACTACTATAACTATTATACCTACTATAACTATTATACCTACTATAACTATTATAACTATTATAACTACTATAACTATTTTAACTATTATACCTACTATACCTACTATAACTATTATACCTACTATAACTATTATACCTACTATAACTATTATACCTACTATAACTACTACCACTACTATACCTACTATAACTATTATAACTATTATAACTATTATAACTATTATACCTACTATAACTATTATAACTATTATAACTACTATAACTATTATAACTATTATACCTACTATAACTGTTATACCTACTATAACTATTATACCTATTATAACTATTATACCTACTATAACTGTTATACCTACTATAACTACTACCACTACTATACCTACTATAACTATTATAACTATTATAACTATTATACCTACTATAACTATTATAACTATTATAACTACTATAACTATTATAACTATTATACCTACTATACCTATTATAACTATTATACCTACTATACCTACTATAAATATTATACTTACTATAACTATTATAACTATTATAACTACTATAACTATTATAACTAGTATAACTATTATACCTACTATAACTATTATAACTACTATAACTATTATACCTACTATAACTATTATAACTATTATAACTACTATAACTATTATACCTACTATAACTATTACAACTACTATAACTACTATAACTATTATACCTACTATAACTAGTATACCTACTATAACTATTATAACTACTATAACTATTATAACTACTATAACTATTATACCTACTATAACTATTATAACTATTATAACTACTATAACTATTATAACTATTATACCTATTATAACTACTATAACTACTATAACTATTATAACTATTATAACTATTATAACTATTAAACCTACTATAACTATTATACCTACTATAACTATTATACCTACTATAACTATTATAACTATTATAACTACTATAACTATTATACCTACTATAACTATTATAACTATAACTATTATAACTACTATAACTATTATACCTACTATAACTATTATAATTATTATAACTACTATAACTATTATAACTATTATACCTATTATAACTATTATAACTACTATAACTATTATACCTACTATAACTATTATAACTATTATACCTACTATACCTACTATAACTATTATACCTACTATAACTATTATACCTACTATAACTATTATAACTATTATAACTACTATAACTATTATAACTATTATACCTACTATACCTACTATAACTATTATACCTACTATAACTATTATACCTACTATAACTATTATACCTACTATAACTACTACCACTACTATACCTACTATAACTATTATAACTATTATAACTATTATACCTACTATAACTATTATAACTATTATAACTACTATAACTATTATAACTACTATAACTATTATAACTACGATAACTATTATAACTATTATAACTACTATAACTATTATAACTACTATAACTATTATAACTACTATAACTATTATAACTATTATACCTATTATAACTATTATAACTACTATAACTATTATACCTACTATAACTATTATAACTATTATACCTACTATAACTATTACAACTACTATAACTACTATAACTATTATACCTACTATAACTATTATACCTACTATAACTATTATAACTACTATAACTATTATAACTACTATAACTATTATACCTACTATAACTATTATAACTATTATAACTACTATAACTATTATAACTATTATACCTATTATAACTACTATAACTACTATAACTATTATAACTATTATAACTATTATAACTATTAAACCTACTATAACTATTTTACCTACTATAACTATTATACCTACTATAACTATTATAACTACTATAACTATTATACCTACTATAACTATTATAACTATTATAACTATTATAACTATTATAACTATTATAACTACTATAACTATTATACCTACTATAACTATTATAACTATTATAACTACTATAACTATTATAACTATTATACCTATTATAACTATTATAACTACTATAACTATTATACCTACTATAACTATTATAACTATTATACCTACTATACCTACTATAACTATTATACCTACTATAACTATTATACCTACTATAACTATTATAACTATTATAACTACTATAACTATTATAACTATTATACCTACTATAACTATTATACCTACTATAACTATTATACCTACTATAACTACTATAACTATTATACCTACTATAACTATTATAACTATTATAACTACTATAACTATTATACCTACTATAACTATTATACCTACTATAACTATTATACCTACTATAACTACTATAACTATTATAACTATTATACCTACTATAACTATTATACCTACTATAACTATTATACCTACTATAACTATTATAACTATTATAACTACTATAACTATTATAACTATTATACCTACTATAACTGTTATACCTACTATAACTATTATAACTATTATAACTACTATAACTATTATAACTATTAGACCTACTATAACTATTATACCTACTATACCTACTATAACTATTATACCTACTATAACTATTATACCTACTATAACTACTATAACTATTATACCTACTATAACTATTATAACTATTATACCTACTATACCTACTAGAAATATTATACCTACTATAACTATTATACCTACTATAACTATTATAACTATTATAACTACTATAACTGTTATAACTATTATACCTACTATAACTATTATAACTATTATAACTATTATACCTACTATAACTATTATAACTATTATAACTACTATAACTATTATAACTATTATACCTACTATACCTACTATAACTATTATACCTACTATAACTATTATACCTATTATAACTATTATACCTACTATAACTATTATACCTACTATAACTACTACCACTACTATACCTACTATAACTATTATAACTATTATAACTATTATACCTACTATAACTATTATAACTATTATAACTACTATAACTATTATAACTATTATACCTACTATACCTATTATAACTATTATACCTACTATACCTATTATAACTATTATACCTACTATACCTACTATAACTATTATACCTACTATAACTATTATAACTATTATAACTACTATAACTATTATAACTAGTATAACTATTAAACCTACTATAACTATTATACCTACTATAACTATTATACCTACTATAACTATTATAACTATTATAACTACTATAACTATTATACCTACTATAACTATTATAACTATTATAACTATTATAACTATTATAACTACTATAACTATTATACCTACTATAACTATTATAACTATTATAACTATTATACCTATTATAACTATTATAACTACTATAAATATTATACCTACCATAACTACTATATCTACTATAACTATTATAACTATTATACCTACTATAACTATTATAACTATTATACCTATTATAACTACTATAACTATTATAACTATTATACCTATTATAACTATTATAACTACTATAACTATTATACCTACTATAACTAATATATCTACTATAACTATTATAACTATTATACCTACTATAACTATTATAACTATTATAACTATTATACCTACTATAACTAATATATCTACTATAACTATTATAACTATTATACCTACTATAACTATTATAACTATTATACCTACTATACCTATTATAACTACTATAACTATTATAACTATTATACCTACTATAACTGTTATACCTACTATAACTATTATACCTATTATAACTATTATACCTACTATAACTGTTATACCTACTATAACTACTACCACTACTATACCTACTATAACTATTATAACTATTATAACTATTATACCTACTATAACTATTATAACTATTATAACTACTATAACTATTATAACTATTATACCTACTATACCTATTATAACTATTATACCTACTATACCTACTATAAATATTATACTTACTATAACTATTATAACTATTATAACTACTATAACTATTATAACTAGTATAACTACTATAACTATTATACATACTATAACTACAATAACTATTATAACTACTATAACTATTATAACTATTATAACTACTATAACTATTATACCTACTATACCTACTATAACTACTATAACTATTATAACTACTATAACTATTATAACTACTATAACTATTATAACTATTATAACTACTATAACTATTATACCTACTATAACTATTATACCTATTATAACTATTATACCTATTAAACCTACTATAACTACTATAACTATTATACCTACTATAACTATTATACCTACTATAACTATTATACCTACTATAACTACTATAACTATATATTACCTATTATAACTACTATAACTATTATACCTACTATAACTATTATAACTATTTTAACTATTATACCTACTATAACTATTACACCTATTATAACTATTATACCTACTACCACTACTATAACTACTATAACTACTATAACTATTATACCTATTATAACTACTATAACTATTATACCTACTATAACTATTATAACTATTATAACTATTATAACTACTATAACTATTATAACTATTATAACTATTATACCTACTATAACTATTATACCTACTACCACTACTATAACTACTATAACTACTATAACTACTATAACTATTATACCTACTATAACTACTATAACTACTATAACTATTATAACTACTATAACTATTATACCTACTATAACTATTATACCTACTATAACTACTATAACTACTATACCTATTATACCTACTATAACTACTATAACTACTATAACTATTATACCTACTATAACTACTATAACTACTATAACTATTATAACTACTATAACTATTATACCTACTATAACTATTATACCTACTATAACCAGTATAACTACTATAACTACTATAACTATTATACCTACTATAACTATTATACCTACTATAACTATTATACCTACTATAACTATTATACCTACTATAACTACTATAACTACTATAACTACTATAACTACTATAACTATTATACCTACTATAACTATTATACCTACTATAACTATTATACCTACTATAACTATTATAACTATTATACCTACTATAACTATTATACCTACTATAACTACTATAACTATTATAACTATTATAACTATTATACCTACTATAACTATTATAACTATTATACCTACTATAACTATTATACCTACTATAACTATTATAACTACTATAACTATTATAACTATTATATCTACTATAACTATTATAACTACTACCACTACTATAACTATTATAACTATTATACCTACTATAACTATTATAACTACTATAACTACTATAACTATTATAACTATTATACCTACTATAACTATTATACCTACTATAACTATTATAACTACTATAACTATTATAACTATTATACCTACTATAACTATTATACCTACTATAACTATTATAACTACTATAACTATTATACATACTATAACTACAATAACTATTATAACTACTATAACTATTATAACTATTATAACTACTATAACTATTATACCTACTATACCTACTATAACTACTATAACTATTATAACTACTATAACTATTATAACTACTATAACTATTATAACTATTATAACTACTATAACTATTATACCTACTATAACTATTATACCTATTATAACTATTATACCTATTAAACCTACTATAACTACTATAACTATTATACCTACTATAACTATTATACCTACTATAACTATTATACCTACTATAACTACTATAACTATTATACCTATTATAACTACTATAACTATTATACCTACTATAACTATTATAACTATTATAACTATTATACCTACTATAACTATTACACCTATTATAACTATTATACCTACTACCACTACTATAATTACTATAACTACTATAACTATTATACCTATTATAACTACTATAACTATTATACCTACTATAACTATTATAACTATTATAACTATTATAACTACTATAACTATTATAACTATTATAACTATTATACCTACTATAACTATTATACCTACTACCACTACTATAACTACTATAACTACTATAACTACTATAACTATTATACCTACTATAACTACTATAACTACTATAACTATTATAACTACTATAACTATTATACCTACTATAACTATTATACCTACTATAACTACTATAACTACTATACCTATTATACCTACTATAACTACTATAACTACTATAACTATTATACCTACTATAACTACTATAACTACTATAACTATTATAACTACTATAACTATTATACCTACTATAACTATTATACCTACTATAACCAGTATAACTACTATAACTACTATAACTATTATACCTACTATAACTATTATACCTACTATAACTATTATACCTACTATAACTATTATACCTACTATAACTACTATAACTACTATAACTACTATAACTACTATAACTATTATACCTACTATAACTATTATACCTACTATAACTATTATACCTACTATAACTATTATAACTATTATACCTACTATAACTATTATACCTACTATAACTACTATAACTATTATAACTATTATAACTATTATACCTACTATAACTATTATAACTATTATACCTACTATAACTATTATACCTACTATAACTATTATAACTACTATAACTATTATAACTATTATATCTACTATAACTATTATAACTACTACCACTACTATAACTATTATAACTATTATACCTACTATAACTATTATAACTACTATAACTACTATAACTATTATAACTATTATACCTACTATAACTATTATACCTACTATAACTATTATACCTACTATAACTATTATAACTATTATACCTACTATAACTATTATACCTACTATACCAACTATAACTATTATACCTACTATAACTATTATACCTACTATAACTACTATAACTATTATACCTACTATAACTATTATAACTATTATACCTACTATACCTACTATAGCTATTATACCTACTATAACTATTATACCTACTATAACTATTATAACTATTATAACTACTATAACTATTATAACTATTATACCTACTATACCTACTATAACTATTATACCTACTATAACTATTATACCTACTATAACTATTATACCTACTATAACTACTACCACTACTATACCTACTATAACTATTATAACTATTATAACTATTATAACTATTATACCTACTATAACTATTATAACTATTATAACTACTATAACTATTATAACTATTATACCTACTATAACTGTTATACCTACTATAACTATTATACCTATTATAACTATTATACCTACTATAACTGTTATACCTACTATAACTACTACCACTACTATACCTACTATAACTATTATAACTATTATAACTATTATACCTACTATAACTATTATAACTATTATAACTACTATAACTATTATAACTATTATACCTACTATACCTATTATAACTATTATACCTACTATACCTACTATAAATATTATACTTACTATAACTACTATAACTAGTATAACTAGTATAACTATTATACCTACTATAACTATTATAACTACTATAACTATTATACCTACTATAACTATTATAACTATTATAACTACTATAACTATTATACCTACTATAACTATTACAACTACTATAACTACTATAACTATTATACCTACTATAACTATTATACCTACAATAACTATTATAACTACTATAACTATTATAACTACTATAACTATTATACCTACTATAACTATTATAACTATTATAACTACTATAACTATTATAACTAGTATACCTATTATAACTACTATAACTACTATAACTATTATAACTATTATAACTATTATAACTATTAAACCTACTATAACTATTATACCTACTATAACTATTATACCTACTATAACTATTATAACTATTATAACAATTATAACTACTATAACTATTATACCTACTATAACTGTTATAATTATTATAACTACTATAACTATTATAACTATTATACCTATTATAACTATTATAACTATTATACCTACTATAACTATTATAACTATTATACCTACTATACCTACTATAACTATTATACCTACTATAACTATTATACCTACTATAACTATTATAACTATTATAACTACTATAACTATTATAACTATTATACCTACTATACCTACTATAACTATTATACCTACTATAACTATTATACCTACTATAACTATTATACCTACTATAACTACTACCACTACTATACCTACTATAACTATTATAACTATTATAACTATTATACCTATTATAACTATTATAACTATTATACCTACTATAACTATTATAACTATTATACCTACTATACCTACTATAACTATTATACCTACTATAACTATTATACCTACTATAACTATTATAACTATTATAACTACTATAACTATTATAACTATTATATACTATACTATTATACCTACTATAACTATACTACTATAACTACTACTACTATACCTATAACTATTATAACTATTATAACTATTATACCTACTATAACTATTATAACTATTATAACTACTATAACTATTATAACTACTATAACTATTATAACTACTATAACTATTATAACTATTATAACTACTATAACTATTATAACTACTATAACTATTATACTACTATAACTATTATAACTATAACTATTATACTACTATAACTATAACTACTATAACTATTATAACTATTATACTACTACTATTATAACTATTATACCTACTATAACTATTATACTATATAACTACTATAACTACTATAACTATAACTACTATACTATTATACTATAACTATTATACCTACTACTATTATAACTATTATAACTACTATAACTATTATAATACTATAACTACTACTATTATAACTATTATAACTATTATAACTATTAAACCTACTATAACTATTATACCTACTATAACTATTATACCTACTATAACTATTATAACTACTATAACTATTATACCTACTATAACTATTATAACTATTATAACTATTATACCTACTATACCTACTATAACTATTATACCTACTATAACTATTATACCTACTATAACTATTATAACTATTATAACTACTATAACTATTATAACTATTATACCTACTATAACTATTATACCTACTATAACTATTATACCTACTATAACTACTATAACTATTATACCTACTATAACTATTATAACTATTATAACTACTATAACTATTATACCTACTATAACTATTATACCTACTATAACTATTATACCTACTATAACTACTATAACTATTATAACTATTATACCTACTATAACTATTATACCTACTATAACTATTATACCTACTATAACTATTATAACTATTATAACTACTATAACTATTATAACTATTATACCTACTATACCTACTATAACTATTATACCTACTATAACTATTATACCTACTATAACTACTACCACTACTATACCTACTATAACTATTATAACTATTATAACTATTATACCTACTATAACTATTATAACTATTATAACTACTATAACTATTATAACTACTATAACTATTATAACTACTATAACTATTATAACTATTTATACCTATTATAACTATTATAACTACTATAACTATTATACCTACTATAACTATTATAACTATTATACCTACTATACCTACTATAACTATTATAACTACTATAACTATTATAACTACTATAACTATTATACCTACTATAACTATTATAACTATTATAACTACTATAACTATTATAACTATTATATCTATTATAACTACTATAACTACTATAACTATTATAACTATTATAACTATTATAACTATTAAACCTACTATAACTATTATACCTACTATAACTATTATACCTACTATAACTATTATAACTATTATAACTACTATAACTATTATACCTACTATAACTATTATAACTATTATAACTATTATAACTACTATAACTATTATACCTACTATAACTATTATAATTATTATAACTACTATAACTATTATAACTATTATACCTATTATAACTATTATAACTACTATAACTATTATACCTACTATAACTATTATAACTATTATACCTATTATACCTACTATAACTATTATACCTACTATAACTGTTATAACTATTATAACTACTATAACTATTATAACTATTATACCTACTATACCTACTATAACTATTATACCTAATATAACTATTAAACCTACTATAACTATTATACCTACTACAACTACTACCACTACTATACCTACTATAACTATTATAACTACTATAACTATTATAACTACGATAACTATTATAACTATTATAACTACTATAACTATTATAACTACTATAACTATTATAACTACTATAACTATTATAACTATTATACCTATTATAACTATTATAACTACTATAACTATTATACCTACTATAACTATTATAACTATTATACCTACTATAACTATTACAACTACTATAACTACTATAACTATTATACCTACTATAACTATTATACCTACTATAACTATTATAACTACTATAACTATTATAACTACTATAACTATTATACCTACTATAACTATTATAACTATTATAACTACTATAACTATTATAACTATTATACCTATTATAACTACTATAACTACTATAACTATTATAACTATTATAACTATTATAACTATTAAACCTACTATAACTATTATACCTACTATAACTATTATACCTACTATAACTATTATAACTACTATAACTATTATACCTACTATAACTATTATAACTATTATAACTATTATACCTACTATACCTACTATAACTATTATACCTACTATAACTATTATACCTACTATAACTATTATAACTATTATAACTACTATAACTATTATAACTATTATACCTACTATAACTATTATACCTACTATAACTATTATACCTACTATAACTACTATAACTATTATACCTACTATAACTATTATAACTATTATAACTACTATAACTATTATACCTACTATAACTATTATACCTACTATAACTATTATACCTACTATAACTACTATAACTATTATAACTATTATACCTACTATAACTATTATACCTACTATAACTATTATACCTACTATAACTATTATAACTATTATAACTACTATAACTATTATAACTATTATACCTACTATAACTGTTATACCTACTATAACTATTATAACTACTATAACTATTATGACTATTATACCTACTATAACTATTATACCTACTATACCTACTATAACTATTATACCTACTATAACTATTATACCTACTATAACTACTATAACTATTATACCTACTATAACTATTATAACTATTATACCTACTATACCTACTAGAACTATTATACCTACTATAACTATTATACCTACTATAACTATTATAACTATTATAACTACTATAACTATTATAACTATTATACCTACTATAACTATTATAACTATTATAACTATTATACCTACTATAACTATTATAACTATTATAACTACTATAACTATTATAACTATTATACCTACTATACCTACTATAACTATTATACCTACTATAACTATTATACCTATTATAACTATTATACCTACTATAACTATTATACCTACTATAACTACTACCACTACTATACCTACTATAACTATTATAACTATTATAACTATTATACCTACTATAACTATTATAACTATTATAACTACTATAACTATTATAACTATTATAACTATTATAACTACTATAACTATTATACCTAATATAACTATTATACCTATTATACCTACTATAACTACTATAACTACTATAACTACTATAACTATTATAACTACTATAACTACTATAACTACAATAACTACTACCACTACTATACCTACTATAACTACTATAACTATTATAACTATTATACCTACTATAACTATTATAACTACTATAACTACTATAACTATTATAACTACTATAACTATTATAACTACTATAACTACTATAACTATTATAACTATTATAACTACTATAACTATTATACCTATTATAACTATTATAACTATTATAACTATTATACCTACTATAACTACTATAACTACTATAACTACTATAACTATTATACCTACTATAACTACAATAACTATTATAACTACTATAACTATTATGACTACTATAACTATTATAACTATTATACCTATTATAACTACTATAACTATTATACCTACTATAACTATTATAACTACTATAACTATTATACCTACTATAACTATTATACCTACTATAACTATTATACCTACTATAACTATTATAACTACTATAACTATTATACCTACTATAACTATTATACCTACTATAACTATTATAACTACTATAACTATTATACCTACTATAACTACAATAACTATTATAACTACTATAACTATTATAACTATTATAACTACTATAACTATTATACCTACTATACCTACTATAACTACTATAACTATTATAACTACTATAACTATTATAACTACTATAACTATTATAACTATTATAACTACTATAACTATTATACCTACTATAACTATTATACCTATTATAACTATTATACCTATTAAACCTACTATAACTACTATAACTATTATACCTACTATAACTATTATACCTACTATAACTATTATACCTACTATAACTACTATAACTATTATACCTATTATAACTACTATAACTATTATACCTACTATAACTATTATAACTATTATAACTATTATACCTACTATAACTATTACACCTATTATAACTATTATACCTACTACCACTACTATAACTACTATAACTACTATAACTATTATACCTATTATAACTACTATAACTATTATACCTACTATAACTATTATAACTATTATAACTATTATAACTACTATAACTATTATAACTATTATAACTATTATACCTACTATAACTATTATACCTACTACCACTACTATAACTACTATGACTACTATAACTACTATAACTATTATACCTACTATAACTACTATAACTACTATAACTACTATAACTATTATAACTACTATAACTATTATACCTACTATAACTATTATACCTACTATAACTACTATAACTACTATACCTATTATACCTACTATAACTACTATAACTACTATAACTATTATACCTACTATAACTACTATAACTACTATAACTATTATAACTACTATAACTATTATACCTACTATAACTATTATACCTACTATAACCAGTATAACTACTATAACTACTATAACTATTATACCTACTATAACTATTATACCTACTATAACTATTATACCTACTATAACTATTATACCTACTATAACTACTATAACTACTATAACTACTATAACTATTATACCTACTATAACTATTATACCTACTATAACTATTATACCTACTATAACTATTATAACTATTATACCTACTATAACTATTATACCTACTATAACTACTATAACTATTATAACTATTATAACTATTATACCTACTATAACTATTATAACTATTATACCTACTATAACTATTATACCTACTATAACTATTATAACTACTATAACTATTATAACTATTATATCTACTATAACTATTATAACTACTACCACTACTATAACTATTATAACTATTATACCTACTATAACTATTATAACTACTATAACTACTATAACTATTATAACTATTATACCTACTATAACTATTATACCTACTATAACTATTATACCTACTATAACTATTATAACTATTATACCTATTATAACTATTATACCTACTATACCAACTATAACTATTATACCTACTATAACTATTATACCTACTATAACTACTATAACTATTATACCTACTATAACTATTATAACTATTATACCTACTATACCTACTATAGCTATTATACCTACTATAACTATTATACCTACTATAACTATTATAACTATTATAACTACTATAACTATTATAACTATTATACCTACTATACCTACTATAACTATTATAACTATTATAACTACTATAACTATTATAACTATTATACCTACTATACCTATTATAACTATTATACCTACTATACCTACTATAAATATTATACTTACTATAACTATTATAACTATTATAACTACTATAACTATTATAACTAGTATAACTATTATACCTACTATAACTATTATAACTACTATAACTATTATACCTACTATAACTATTATAACTATTATAACTACTATAACTATTATACCTACTATAACTATTACAACTACTATAACTACTATAACTATTATACCTACTATAACTATTATACCTACTATAACTATTATAACTATTATAACTACTATAACTATTTTAACTATTATACCTACTATACCTACTATAACTATTATACCTACTATAACTATTATACCTACTATAACTATTATACCTACTATAACTACTACCACTACTATACCTACTATAACTATTATAACTATTATAACTATTATAACTATTATACCTACTATAACTATTATAACTATTATAACTACTATAACTATTATAACTATTATACCTACTATAACTGTTATACCTACTATAACTATTATACCTATTATAACTATTATACCTACTATAACTGTTATACCTACTATAACTACTACCACTACTATACCTACTATAACTATTATAACTATTATAACTATTATACCTACTATAACTATTATAACTATTATAACTACTATAACTATTATAACTATTATACCTACTATACCTATTATAACTATTATACCTACTATACCTACTATAAATATTATACTTACTATAACTATTATAACTATTATAACTACTATAACTATTATAACTAGTATAACTATTATACCTACTATAACTATTATAACTACTATAACTATTATACCTACTATAACTATTATAACTATTATAACTACTATAACTATTATACCTACTATAACTATTACAACTACTATAACTACTATAACTATTATACCTACTATAACTAGTATACCTACTATAACTATTATAACTACTATAACTATTATAACTACTATAACTATTATACCTACTATAACTATTATAACTATTATAACTACTATAACTATTATAACTATTATACCTATTATAACTACTATAACTACTATAACTATTATAACTATTATAACTATTATAACTATTAAACCTACTATAACTATTATACCTACTATAACTATTATACCTACTATAACTATTATAACTATTATAACTACTATAACTATTATACCTACTATAACTATTATAACTATAACTATTATAACTACTATAACTATTATACCTACTATAACTATTATAATTATTATAACTACTATAACTATTATAACTATTATACCTATTATAACTATTATAACTACTATAACTATTATACCTACTATAACTATTATAACTATTATACCTACTATACCTACTATAACTATTATACCTACTATAACTATTATACCTACTATAACTATTATAACTATTATAACTACTATAACTATTATAACTATTATACCTACTATACCTACTATAACTATTATACCTACTATAACTATTATACCTACTATAACTATTATACCTACTATAACTACTACCACTACTATACCTACTATAACTATTATAACTATTATAACTATTATACCTACTATAACTATTATAACTATTATAACTACTATAACTATTATAACTACTATAACTATTATAACTACGATAACTATTATAACTATTATAACTACTATAACTATTATAACTACTATAACTATTATAACTACTATAACTATTATAACTATTATACCTATTATAACTATTATAACTACTATAACTATTATACCTACTATAACTATTATAACTATTATACCTACTATAACTATTACAACTACTATAACTACTATAACTATTATACCTACTATAACTATTATACCTACTATAACTATTATAACTACTATAACTATTATAACTACTATAACTATTATACCTACTATAACTATTATAACTATTATAACTACTATAACTATTATAACTATTATACCTATTATAACTACTATAACTACTATAACTATTATAACTATTATAACTATTATAACTATTAAACCTACTATAACTATTTTACCTACTATAACTATTATACCTACTATAACTATTATAACTACTATAACTATTATACCTACTATAACTATTATAACTATTATAACTATTATAACTATTATAACTATTATAACTACTATAACTATTATACCTACTATAACTATTATAACTATTATAACTACTATAACTATTATAACTATTATACCTATTATAACTATTATAACTACTATAACTATTATACCTACTATAACTATTATAACTATTATACCTACTATACCTACTATAACTATTATACCTACTATAACTATTATACCTACTATAACTATTATAACTATTATAACTACTATAACTATTATAACTATTATACCTACTATAACTATTATACCTACTATAACTATTATACCTACTATAACTACTATAACTATTATACCTACTATAACTATTATAACTATTATAACTACTATAACTATTATACCTACTATAACTATTATACCTACTATAACTATTATACCTACTATAACTACTATAACTATTATAACTATTATACCTACTATAACTATTATACCTACTATAACTATTATACCTACTATAACTATTATAACTATTATAACTACTATAACTATTATAACTATTATACCTACTATAACTGTTATACCTACTATTACTATTATAACTATTATAACTACTATAACTATTATAACTATTAGACCTACTATAACTATTATACCTACTATACCTACTATAACTATTATACCTACTATAACTATTATACCTACTATAACTACTATAACTATTATACCTACTATAACTATTATAACTATTATACCTACTATACCTACTAGAAATATTATACCTACTATAACTATTATACCTACTATAACTATTATAACTATTATAACTACTATAACTGTTATAACTATTATACCTACTATAACTATTATAACTATTATAACTATTATACCTACTATAACTATTATAACTATTATAACTACTATAACTATTATAACTATTATACCTACTATACCTACTATAACTATTATGCCTACTATAACTATTATACCTATTATAACTATTATACCTACTATAACTATTATACCTACTATAACTACTACCACTACTATACCTACTATAACTATTATAACTATTATAACTATTATACCTACTATAACTATTATAACTATTATAACTACTATAACTATTATAACTATTATACCTACTATACCTATTATAACTATTATACCTACTATACCTATTATAACTATTATACCTACTATACCTACTATAACTATTATACCTACTATAACTATTATAACTATTATAACTACTATAACTATTATAACTAGTATAACTATTATACCTACTATAACTATTATAACTACTATAACTATTATACCTACTATAACTATTATAACTACTATAACTACTATAACTATTATACCTACTATAACTATTATAACTATTATAACTATTAAACCTACTATAACTATTATACCTACTATAACTATTATACCTACTATAACTATTATACCTACTATAACTACTATAACTATTATACCTACTATAACTATTATAACTATTATACCTACTATACCTACTAGAACTATTATACCTACTATAACTATTATACCTACTATAACTATTATAACTATTATAACTACTATAACTATTATAACTATTATACCTACTATAACTATTATAACTATTATAACTATTATACCTACTATAACTATTATAACTATTATAACTACTATAACTATTATAACTATTATACCTACTATACCTACTATAACTATTATACCTACTATAACTATTATACCTATTATAACTATTATACCTACTATAACTATTATACCTACTATAACTACTACCACTACTATACCTACTATAACTATTATAACTATTATAACTATTATACCTACTATAACTATTATAACTATTATAACTACTATAACTATTATAACTATTATACCTACTATACCTATTATAACTATTATACCTACTATACCTATTATAACTATTATACCTACTATACCTACTATAACTATTATACCTACTATAACTATTATAACTATTATAACTACTATAACTATTATAACTAGTATAACTATTATACCTACTATAACTATTATAACTACTATAACTATTATACCTACTATAACTATTATAACTACTATAACTACTATAACTATTATACCTACTATAACTATTATAACTATTATAACTATTAAACCTACTATAACTATTATACCTACTATAACTATTATACCTACTATAACTATTATAACTATTATAACTACTATAACTATTATAACTATTATAACTATTATAACTATTATAACTACTAGAACTATTATACCTACTATAACTATTATAACTATTATACCTACTATAACTATTATAACTATTATACCTACTATAACTATTATAACTATTATAACTATTATAACTATTATAACTACTAGAACTATTATACCTACTATAACTATTATAACTATTATAACTACTATAACTATTATAACTATTATACCTATTATAACTATTATAACTACTATAAATATTATACCTACTATAACTACTATATCTACTATAACTATTATAACTATTATACCTACTATAACTATTATAACTATTATACCTATTATAACTACTATAACTATTATAACTATTATACCTATTATAACTATTATAACTACTATAACTATTATACCTACTATAACTAATATATCTACTATAACTATTATAACTATTATACCTACTATAACTATTATAACTATTATAACTATTATACCTACTATAACTAATATATCTACTATAACTATTATAACTATTATACCTACTATAACTATTATAACTATTATAACTATTATACCTACTATACCTATTATAACTACTATAACTATTATAACTATTATACCTACTATAACTATTATACCTACTATAACTATCATAACTATTATAACTATTATACCTACTATAACTATTATACCTACTATAACTATTATAACTATTATAACTATTAAACCTACTATAACTATTATAACTACTAGAACTATTATACCTACTATAACTATTATAACTATTATACCTACTATACCTATTATACCTACTATAACTATTATAACTATTATACCTACTATAACTATTATACCTACTATAACTATTATAACTACTATAACTATTATACCTACTATACCTACTATAACTATTATAACTACTATAACTATTATACCTACTATAACTATTATACCTACTATAACTATTATAACTACTATAACTATTATATCTACTATACCTACTATAACTTTTATAACTACTATAACTATTATAACTATTATACCTATTATAACTTCTATAACTATTATACCTACTATAACTATTATAACTATTATAACTACTATAACTATTATAACTATTATAACTAATATAACTACTATTACTATTATAACTATCATAACTACTATAACTATTATACCTACTATAACTATTATAACTATTATAACTACTATAACTATTATAACTACTATACCTATTATACCTACTATACCTACTATACCTACTATAACTATTATACCTACTATAACTATTATGACTATTATAACTATTATAACTATTATAACTACTATAACTATTATACCTACTATAACTATTATAACTATTATAACTACTATAACTATTATACCTACTATAACTATTATAACTATTATAACTATTATAACTACTATAACTATTATACCTACTATAACTATTATAACTATTATAACTACTATAACTATTATAACTATTATACCTATTATAACTATTATAACTACTATAACTATTATACCTACTATAACTATTATACCTACTATAACTACTATAACTACTATAACTATTATAACTATTATACCCACTATAACTATTATAACTATTATACCTATTATAACTACTATAACTATTATAACTATTATACCTACTATAACTATTATACCTACTATAACTATTATAACTATTATAACTATTATACCTACTATAACTATTATACCTACTATAAATATTATAACTATTATAACTATTACACCTACTATAACTATTATAACTACTATAACTATTATACCTACTATAACTATTATAACTATTATACCTACTATACCTATTATACCTACTATAACTATTATAACTATTATACCTACTATAACTATTATACCTACTATAACTATTATAACTATTATAACTATTATACCTACTATAACTAATATATCTACTATAACTATTATAACTATTATACCTACTATAACTATTATAACTATTATAACTATTATACCTACTATACCTATTATAACTACTATAACTATTATAACTATTATACCTACTATAACTATTATACCTACTATAACTATCATAACTATTATAACTATTATACCTACTATAACTATTATACCTACTATAACTATTATAACTATTAAACCTACTATAACTATTATAACTACTAGAACTATTATACCTACTATAACTATTATAACTATTATACCTACTATACCTATTATACCTACTATAACTATTATAACTATTATACCTACTATAACTATTATACCTACTATAACTATTATAACTACTATAACTATTATACCTACTATACCTACTATAACTATTATAACTACTATAACTATTATACCTACTATAACTATTATACCTACTATAACTATTATAACTACTATAACTATTATACATACTATACCTATTATAACTTCTATAACTATTATACCTACTATAACTATTATAACTATTATAACTACTATAACTATTATAACTATTATAACTAATATAACTACTATTACTATTATAACTATTATAACTACTATAACTATTATACCTACTATAACTATTATAACTATTATAACTACTATAACTATTATAACTACTATACCTATTATACCTACTATACCTACTATACCTACTATAACTATTATACCTACTATAACTATTATGACTATTATAACTATTATAACTATTATAACTACTATAACTATTATACCTACTATAACTATTATAACTATTATAACTACTATAACTATTATACCTACTATAACTATTATAACTATTATAACTATTATAACTACTATAACTATTATACCTACTATAACTATTATAACTATTATAACTACTATAACTATTATAACTATTATACCTATTATAACTATTATAACTACTATAACTATTATACCTACTATAACTATTATACCTACTATAACTACTATAACTACTATAACTATTATAACTATTATACCCACTATAACTATTATAACTATTATACCTATTATAACTACTATAACTATTATAACTATTATACCTACTATAACTATTATACCTACTATAACTATTATAACTATTATAACTATTATACCTACTATAACTATTATACCTACTATAAATATTATAACTATTATAACTATTACACCTACTATAACTATTATAACTACTATAACTATTATACCTACTATAACTATTATAACTATTATACCTACTATACCTATTATACCTACTATAACTATTATAACTATTATACCTACTATAACTATTATACCTACTATAACTATTATAACTATTATAACTATTATACCTACTATAACTAATATATCTACTATAACTATTATAACTATTATACCTACTATAACTATTATAACTATTATAACTATTATACCTACTATACCTATTATAACTACTATAACTATTATAACTATTATACCTACTATAACTATTATACCTACTATAACTATCATAACTATTATAACTATTATACCTACTATAACTATTATACCTACTATAACTATTATAACTATTAAACCTACTATAACTATTATAACTACTAGAACTATTATACCTACTATAACTATTATAACTATTATACCTACTATACCTATTATACCTACTATAACTATTATAACTATTATACCTACTATAACTATTATACCTACTATAACTATTATAACTACTATAACTATTATACCTACTATACCTACTATAACTATTATAACTACTATAACTATTATACCTACTATAACTATTATACCTACTATAACTATTATAACTACTATAACTATTATACCTACTATACCTACTATAACTATTATAACTACTATAACTATTATAACTATTATACCTATTATAACTACTATAACTATTATACCTACTATAACTATTATAACTATTATAACTACTATAACTATTATAACTATTATAACTAATATAACTACTATTACTATTATAACTATTATAACTACTATAACTATTATACCTACTATAACTATTATAACTACTATAACTATTATAACTACTATAACTATTATACCTACTATACCTACTATACCTACTATAACTATTATACCTACTATAACTATTATGACTATTATAACTATTATAACTACTATAACTATTATAACTACTATAACTATTATACCTACTATAACTATTATAACTATTATAACTACTATAACTATTATACCTACTATAACTATTATAACTATTATAACTATTATAACTACTATAACTATTATACCTACTATAACTATTATAACTATTATAACTACTATAACTATTATAACTATTATACCTATTATAACTATTATAACTACTATAACTATTATACCTACTATAACTATTATACCTACTATAACTACTATAACTACTATAACTATTATAACTATTATACCCACTATAACTATTATAACTATTATACCTACTATAACTATTATACCTACTATAACTATTATAACTATTATAACTATTATACCTACTATAACTATTATACCTACTATAAATATTATAACTATTATAACTATTACACCTACTATAACTATTATAACTACTATAACTATTATACCTACTATAACTATTATAACTATTATACCTACTATACCTATTATACCTACTATAACTATTATAACTATTATACCTACTATAACTATTATACCTACTATAACTATTATAACTATTATAACTATTATACCTACTATAACTAATATATCTACTATAACTATTATAACTATTATACCTACTATAACTATTATAACTATTATAACTATTATACCTACTATACCTATTATACCTACTATAACTATTATAACTATTATAACTATTAAACCTACTATAACTATTATAACTACTAGAACTATTATACCTACTATAACTATTATAACTATTATACCTACTATACCTATTATACCTACTATAACTATTATAACTATTATACCTACTATAACTATTATACCTACTATAACTATTATAACTACTATAACTATTATACCTACTATACCTACTATAACTATTATAACTACTATAACTATTATACCTACTATAACTATTATACCTACTATAACTATTATAACTACTATAACTATTATACCTACTATACCTACTATAACTATTATAACTACTATAACTATTATAACTATTATACCTATTATAACTACTATAACTATTATACCTACTATAACTATTATAACTATTATAACTACTATAACTATTATAACTATTATAACTAATATAACTACTATTACTATTATAACTATTATAACTACTATAACTATTATACCTACTATAACTATTATAACTATTATAACTACTATAACTATTATAACTACTATAACTATTATACCTACTATACCTACTATACCTACTATAACTATTATACCTACTATAACTATTATGACTATTATAACTATTATAACTACTATAACTATTATAACTACTATAACTATTATACCTACTATAACTATTATAACTATTATAACTACTATAACTATTATACCTACTATAACTATTATAACTATTATAACTATTATAACTACTATAACTATTATACCTACTATAACTATTATAACTATTATAACTACTATAACTATTATAACTATTATACCTATTATAACTATTATAACTACTATAACTATTATACCTACTATAACTATTATACCTACTATAACTACTATAACTACTATAACTATTATAACTATTATACCCACTATAACTATTATAACTATTATACCTATTATAACTACTATAACTATTATAACTATTATACCTACTATAACTATTATACCTACTATAACTATTATAACTATTATAACTATTATACCTACTATAACTATTATACCTACTATAAATATTATAACTATTATAACTATTACACCTACTATAACTATTATAACTACTATAACTATTATACCTACTATAACTATTATAACTATTATACCTACTATACCTATTATACCTACTATAACTATTATAACTATTATACCTACTATAACTATTATACCTACTATAACTATTATAACTACTATAACTATTATACCTACTATACCTACTATACCTACTATAACTATTATAACTACTATAACTATTATACCTACTATAACTATTATACCTACTATAACTATTATAACTATTATACCTACTATAACTATTATACCTACTATAACTATTATAACTACTATAACTACTATAACTACTATAACTATTATAACTATTATACGGCAGGGTAGCCTAGTGGTTAGAGCGTTGGACTAGTAACCGGAAGGTTGCGAGTTCAAACCCCCGAGCTGACAAGGTAAAAATCTGTCGTTCTGCCCCTGAACAGGCAGTTAACCCACTGTTCCCAGGCCGTCATTGAAAATAAGAATTTGTTCTTAACTGACTTGCCTGGTTAAATAAAGGTAAAAAAAAAAAAAAAAAAAAAAAAAAAAAAAAAATACCTACTATAACTATTATACCTACTATACCTACTATAACTATTATAACTACTATAACTATTATACCTACTATAACTATTATAACTACTATAACTATTATACCTACTATAACTATTAGGTCTGGACTTTGACTTGGCCATTCTAACACCTGGATATGTTTATTTTTGAACCATTCCATTGTAGAATTTGCTTTATGTTTTGGATCATTGTCTTGTTGGAAGACAAATCTCCGTCCCAGTCTCAGGTCTTTTGCAGACTCCATCAGGTTTTCTTCCAGAATGGTCCTGTATTTGGCTCCATCCATCTTCCCATCAATTTTAACCATCTTCCTTGTCCCTGCTGAAGAAAAGCAGGCCCAAACCATGATGCTGCCACCACCATGTTTGACAGTGGGGATGGTGTGTTCAGCTGTGTTGCTTTTACGCCAAACATAACGTTTTGCATTGTTGCCAAAAAGTTCAATTTTGGTTTCATCTGACCAGAGCACCTTCTTCCACATGTTTGGTGTGTCTCCCTGGTGGCTTGTGGCAAACTTTAAACAACACTTTTTATGGATATCTTTAAGAAATGGCTTTCTTCTTGCCACTCTTCCATAAAGGCCAGATGTGTGCAATATACGACTGATTGTTGTCCTATGGACAGAGTCTCCCACCTCAGCTGTAGATCTCTGCAGTTCATCCAGAGTGATCATGGGCCTCTTGGCTGCATCTCTGATCAGTCTTCTCCTTGTATGAGCTGAAAGTTTAGAAGGACGGCCAGGTCTTGGTAGATTTGCAGTGGTCTGATACTCCTTCCATTTCAATATTATCGCTTGCACAGTGCTCCTTGGGATGTTTAAAGCTTGGGAAATCTTTTTGTATCCAAATCCGGCTTTAAACTTCTTCACAACTGTATCTCGGACCTGCCTGGTGTGTTCCTTGTTCTTCATGATGCTCTCTGCGCTTTTAACGGACCTCTGAGACTATCACAGTGCAGGTGCATTTATATGGAGACTTGATTACACATAGGTGGATTGTATTTATCATCATTAGTCATTTAGGTCAACATTGGATCATTCAGAGATCCTCGCTGAACTTCTGGAGAGAGTTTGCTGCACTGAAAGTAAAGGGGCTGAATAATTTTGCACGCCCAATTTTTCAGTTTTTGATTTGTTAAAAAAGTTTGAAATATCCAATAAATGTCGTTCCACTTCATGATTGTGTCCCACTTGTTGTTGATTCTTCACAAAAGAATACAGTTTTATATCTTTATGTTTGAAGCCTGAAATGTGGCAAAAGGTCGCAAAGTTCAAGGGGGGCGAATACTTTCGCAAGGCACTGTACCTACGATAACTACTATAACTATTATACCTACTATAACTATTATACCTACTATAACTATTTTAACTACTATAACTATTATACCTACTATAACTATTATAACTACTATACCTACTATAACTATTATACCTACTATAACTACTATAACTATTATAACTACTATAACTATTAAACCTATTATAACTATTATACCTACTACCACTACTATAACTATTATACCTACTATAACTACTATAACTATTATAACTACTATAACTACTATAACTACTATAACTATTATACCTACTATAACTATTATAACTATTATAACTATTATAACTACTATAACTATTATACCTACTATAACTATTATAACTATTATAACTACTATAACTATTATAACTATTATACCTATTATAACTATTATAACTACTATAACTATTATACCTACTATAACTATTATACCTACTATAACTACTATAACTATTATAACTATTATAACTATTATAACTATTATACCTACTATAACTATTATACCTACTATAAATATTATAACTATTATAACTATTACACCTACTATAACTATTATAACTACTATAACTATTATACCTACTATAACTATTATAACTATTATACCTACTATACCTATTATACCTACTATAACTATTATAACTATTATACCTACTATAACTATTATACCTACTATAACTATTATAACTACTATAACTATTATACCTACTATACCTACTATACCTACTATAACTATTATAACTACTATAACTATTATACCTACTATAACTATTATACCTACTATAACTATTATAACTATTATACCTACTATAACTATTATAACTATTAAACCTACTATAACTATTATACCTACTACCACTACTATAACTATTATAACTATTATAACTATTATAACTATTATAACTACTATAACTACTATAACTATTATAACTATTATAACTACTATAACTATTATAGCTACTACCACTACTATAACTATTATAACTATTATAACTATTATAACTACTATAACTATTATACCTACTACCACTACTATAAATATTATACCTACTATAACTATTATAACTATTATACCTACTATAACTATTATACCTACTATAACTATTATACCTACTATAACTATTATAAATATTATACCTACTATAACTATTATAACTACTATAACTATTATAACTATTAAACCTACTATAACTACTATAACTACTATAACTATTATAACTATTATAACTACTATAACTATTATAACTACTATAAATATTATAACTACTATAACTACTATAACTACTATAACTATTATAACTATTATAACTACTATAACTATTATACCTACCATAACTATTATAACTATTATAACTACTATAACTTTTATACCTACTATAACTATTATAACTATTAAACCTACTATAACTATTATAACTATTATAACTACTATAACTACTATAACTATTATAACTATTATAACTACTATAACTATTATACCTACTATAACTACTATAACTATTATAACTATTATAACTACTATAACTACTATAACTTTTATAACTATTATAACTACTATAACTATTATACCTACTATAACTATTATAACTATTATAACTACTATAACTATTATACCTACTATAACTATTATAACTATTAAACCTACTATAACTATTATAACTATTATAACTACTATAACTACTATAACTATTATAACTACTATAACTATTATACCTACTATAACTATTATACCTACTATAACTATTATAACTATTATACCTACTATAACTATTATAACTATTAAACCTACTATAACTATTATACCTACTACCACTACTATAACTATTATAACTATTATAACTATTATAACTATTATAACTACTATAACTACTATAACTATTATAACTATTATAACTACTATAACTATTATAGCTACTACCACTACTATAACTATTATGACTATTATAACTATTATAACTACTATAACTATTATACCTACTACCACTACTATAAATATTATACCTACTATAACTATTATAACTATTATACCTACTATAACTATTATACCTACTATAACTATTATACCTACTATAACTATTATAAATATTATACCTACTATAACTATTATAACTACTATAACTATTATAACTATTAAACCTACTATAACTACTATAACTACTATAACTATTATAACTATTATAACTACTATAACTATTATAACTACTATAAATATTATAACTACTATAACTACTATAACTACTATAACTATTATAACTATTATAACTACTATAACTATTATACCTACCATAACTATTATAACTATTATAACTACTATAACTTTTATACCTACTATAACTATTATAACTATTAAACCTACTATAACTATTATAACTATTATAACTACTATAACTACTATAACTATTATAACTATTATAACTACTATAACTATTATACCTACTATAACTACTATAACTATTATAACTATTATAACTACTATAACTACTATAACTTTTATAACTATTATAACTACTATAACTATTATACCTACTATAACTATTATAACTATTATAACTACTATAACTATTATACCTACTATAACTATTATAACTATTAAACCTACTATAACTATTATAACTATTATAACTACTATAACTACTATAACTATTATAACTATTATAACTACTATAACTATTATACCTACTATAACTATTATAACTATTATAACTACTATAACTATTATAACTATTATAACTACTATAACTATTATACCTACTATACCTACAATACCTACTATAACTATTATACCTACTATAACTATTATAACTATTATAACTATTATAACTACTATAACTATTATAACTATTATAACTATTATAACTACTATAACTACAATAACTATTATAACTATTACAACTACTATAACTATTATACCTACTATAACTATTATAACTATTATAACTACTATAACTATTATAACTATTATACCTACTATAACTATTATAACTATTATAACTATTATAACTACTATAACTATTATTACTACTATAACTATTATAACTACTATAACTACTATAACTACTATAACTATTATACCTATTATAACTATTATACCTATTATAACTATTATAACTATTATACCTACTATAACTATTATAACTATTATAACTACTATAACTATTATAACTACTATAACTACTATAACTATTATAACTACTATAACTACTATAACTATTATACCTACTATAACTATTATAACTATTATACCTACTATAACTATTATAACTATTATACCTATTATAACTACTATAACTATTATAACTACTACCACTACTATAACTATTATAACTACTATAACTATTATAACTACTATAACTACTATAACTATTATACCTATTATACCTACTATAACTATTATAACTATTATACCTACTATACCTATTATACCTACTATAACTATTATAACTATTATACCTACTATAACTATTATACCTACTATAACTATTATAAATATTATAACTATTATAACTACTATAACTACTATAACTATTATACCTACTATAACTATTATAACTATTATAACTACTATAACTATTATAACTACTATAACTATTATACCTACTATAACTATTAAACCTACTATAACTATTATAACTATTATACCTACTATAACTATTATACCTACTATAACTACTATAACTACTATAACTATTATAACTACTATAACTATTATACCTACTATAACTACTATAACTACTATAACTATTATAACTACTATAACTATTATAACTACTATAACTACTATAACTACTATAACTATTATACCTACTATAACTATTATAACTATTATAACTACTATAACTATTATAACTACTATAACTATTATAACTACTATAACTACTATAACTACTATAACTATTATACCTACTATAACTATTATAACTATTATACCTACTATAACTATTATAACTACTATAACTACTATAACTATTATAACTATTATAACTATTATACCTACTACAACTATTATAACTACTATAACTACTATAACTACTATAACTACTATAACTATTATACCTAATATAACTATTATAACTATTATACCTACTATAACTATTATAACTATTATACCTACTATAACTATTATACCTACTATAACTATTATAACTACTATAACTACTATAACTATTATAACTATTATACCTACTATAACTATTATAACTACTATAACTTTTATAACTATTATACCTACTATAACTACTATAACTATTATAACTACTATACCTACTATAACTATTATAACTATCATAACTATTATACCTACTATAACTATTATAACTACTATAACTACTATAACTACTATAACTACTATAACTATTATACCTACTATAACTATTATAACTATTATACCTACTATAACTATTATACCTACTACCACTACTATAACTATTATAACTATTATAACTATTATAACTATTATAACTACTATAACTACTATAACTATTATAACTATTATAACTACTATAACTATTATGGCTACTACCACTACTATAACTATTATAACTATTATAACTATTATAACTACTATAACTATTATACCTACTACCACTACTATAAATATTATACCTACTATAACTATTATAACTATTATACCTACTATAACTATTATACCTACTATAACTATTATACCTACTATAACTATTATAAATATTATACCTACTATAACTATTATAACTACTATAACTATTATAACTATTATACCTACTATAACTACTATAACTACTATAACTATTATAACTATTATAACTACTATAACTATTATAACTACTATAACTATTATAACTACTATAACTACTATAACTATTATACCTACTATAACTATTATAACTATTAAACCTACTATAACTATTATAACTATTATAACTACTATAACTATTATACCTACCATAACTATTATAACTATTATAACTACTATAACTATTATACCTACTATAACTATTATAACTATTAAACCTACTATAACTATTATAACTATTATAACTACTATAACTACTATAACTATTATAACTATTATAACTACTATAACTATTATACCTACTATAACTACTATAACTATTATAACTATTATAACTACTATAACTACTATAACTATTATAACTATTATAACTACTATAACTATTATACCTACTATAACTATTATAACTATTATAACTACTATAACTATTATACCTACTATAACTATTATAACTATTAAACCTACTATAACTATTATAACTATTATAACTACTATAACTACTATAACTATTATAACTATTATAACTACTATAACTATTATACCTACTATAACTATTATAACTATTATAACTACTATAACTATTATAACTATTATAACTACTATAACTATTATACCTACTATACCTACAATACCTACTATAACTATTATACCTACTATAACTATTATAACTATTATAACTATTATAACTACTATAACTATTATAACTATTATAACTATTATAACTACTATAACTACTATAACTATTATAACTATTACAACTACTATAACTATTATACCTACTATAACTATTATAACTATTATAACTACTATAACTATTATAACTATTATAACTACTATAACTATTATACCTACTATACCTACTATACCTACTATAACTATTACACCTACTATAACTATTATAACTATTATAACTATTATACCTACTATAACTATTATAACTATTATAACTATTATAACTACTATAACTATTATAACTACTATAACTATTATAACTACTATAACTACTATAACTACTATAACTATTATAACTATTATACCTACTATAACTATTATAACTATTATAACTACTATAAGTATTATAACTACTATAACTATTATAACTACTATAACTACTATAACTATTATAACTACTATAACTACTATAACTATTATACCTACTATAACTATTATAACTATTATACCTACTATAACTATTATAACTATTATACCTATTATAACTACTATAACTATTATAACTACTACCACTACTATAACTATTATACCTATTATAACTACTATAACTATTATAACTACTACCACTACTATAACTATTATAACTACTATAACTATTATAACTACTATAACTACTATAACTATTATACCTATTATACCTACTATAACTATTATAACTATTATACCTACTATACCTATTATACCTACTATAACTATTATAACTATTATACCTACTATAACTATTATACCTACTATAACTATTATAAATATTATAACTATTATAACTACTATAACTACTATAACTATTATACCTACTATAACTATTATAACTATTATAACTACTATAACTATTATAACTACTATAACTATTATACCTACTATAACTATTACACCTACTATAACTATTATAACTATTATACCTACTATAACTATTATAACTACTATAACTATTATACCTACTATAACTACTATAACTACTATAACTATTATAACTACTATAACTATTATAACTACTATAACTACTATAACTACTATAACTATTATACCTACTATAACTATTATAACTATTATAACTACTATAACTATTATAACTACTATAACTATTATAACTACTATAACTACTATAACTACTATAACTATTATACCTACTATAACTATTATAACTATTATACCTACTATAACTATTATAACTACTATAACTACTATAACTATTATAACTATTATAACTATTATACCTACTATAACTATTATAACTACTATAACTACTATAACTACTATAACTACTATAACTATTATACCTACTATAACTATTATAACTATTATACCTACTATAACTATTATAACTATTATACCTACTATAACTATTATACCTACTATAATTATTATAACTACTATAACTACTATAACTATTATAACTATTATACCTACTATAACTATTATAACTACTATAACTACTATAACTTTTATAACTATTATACCTACTATAACTACTATAACTATTATAACTACTATACCTACTATAACTATTATAACTATTATAACTATTATACCTACTATAACTATTATAACTACTATAACTACTATAACTACTATAACTACTATAACTATTATACCTACTATAACTATTATAACTATTATACCTACTATAACTATTATAACTATTATACCTACTATAACTATTATACCTACTATAACTATTATAACTACTATAACTACTATAACTATTATAACTATTATACCTACTATAACTATTATAACTACTATAACTACTATAACTATTATAACTATTATACCTACTATAACTATTATAACTATTATAACTATTATACCTACTACCACTACTATAACTATTTTAACTACTATAACTATTATACCTACTATAACTATTATACCTACTTTGACTACTATAACTACTTTGACTACAGATATTAATACTATGTCTACTGTGACTAACACCATTACAACAGACCTTTGTGGAATTACTAGCCTGTGTTTATCAGATTGTGTTTATAATCAGTGGTTCCCAGACATTGCTGTGCCATGACCCAACAAGGGCCATTTAAATGTTGATCCATCGGATAATGGAAGCGATGTGGTTGACCAGAACTAGAATTTAAGTGGGTGACCCTCCAAAATACTCATTGCTTGGTAAACATTACCACTGACTTGCATCAACAAAATGGCCCTGTCCCATTTGGGGGCACATTACATTATGTTTATGATATTAAAACGTACACTGAATGTCGAGCTGGAGCGTTGTTGAATTGTCCGATCCGTGTTGATTTTTAGCTATGCAGAAGTACTGTGTATTACCATTGACATTAGCTACTGTGTACATCTGTTCAACTCCTATTACACTGCGTGTTTCGCTCTCGTCGACTGAGTACCAGTTATAGCTGGACACTGGTGGGTTGGCATCACTGATGCAGGTCAGAGTCACTGAACTGTCCTTCAATACTGGACCAGAGGAATTCACTGATACTGACGTGTTTCTGGGGGGATCTGGAGAGATAGATTGGTATCTGCATTAATACAGAACAAGAAGAACAAGAAGAATAAGAAAAAAAGAAGAAGAAGAAGAAGAAGAAGAAGAAGAAAAATAACAAGAAGAAGAACAAGAAGAAGAAGAACAACAAGAAGAACAAGAAGAACAAGAAGAAGAAGAAAAATAACAAGAAGAAGAACAACAAGAAGAAGAACAACAAGAAGAAGAACAACAAGAAGAACAAGAAGAACAAGAAGAAGAAGAACAACAACAACAACAACAACAAGAACAAGAAGAAGAACAAGAAGAAAAATAACAAGAAGAAGAACAAGAAGAAGAAGAAGAAGAAGAACAACAACAACAACAAGAAGAACAAGAAGAAGAACAAGAAGAACAAGAAGAAAAATAACAAGAACAAGAAGAAGAAGAAGAAGAACAACAAGCAGAACAAGAAGAAGAAGAACAACAACAACAACAACAACAAGAAGAAGAAGAACAACAACAACAACAAGAAGAAGAACAACAACAATAAGAACAAGAAGAAGAACAAGAAGAAGAACAAGAAGAACAACAACAACAAGAAGAAGAACAACAACAATAAGAACAAGAAGAAGAACAAGAACAGCATTGTTGAATAACTGCCAAAAATGTTTGCCGATGGTTGAATTGGTATTGTAGCTACAGTATACATACACTGTACAACCACTTCTATCAGCGTTGAGTTCTGTCCTCCGTGGTCGTTTCTGCCCTCACAGTAAAACTGGTGGACTTCTGCAGACACACTGGTCTCTAGCCTCGTCCCAACCCCAAGCCGTGTCGCCTGGTCTCCCTTCACACTGTACCAGGTGAAGCTGCTTACTGGTGGGTTGCCATTGCTGCTGCAGGTCAGATTCACCATCGCACCATCAAACACGGGTCCAGATGGGGTGACTGACACAGACATGGTTTTAGGACCATCTGGAGGGAAATAGACAATACACATGTTATATTGTATGTGTGACTCAAGGCTTCATTAGCCTCCTGAGCTAAAGCCTTTTTAACACCAGTATTATATAGGCTTATGTATCTTTACAGACTCGAGACTATGTTAGTCTACTGAGCTAAACCCTTGTGAGTGAACAGCTAAAATACTTTTTATTTACTAGCTCTATTTTTCATCAATATACCAATCGGGCTTCATGAAGAAGCATAGCACAATTACAGCAGCCATGAAGGTTTTAAATGATATCACTGAAGCCCTTGACAAAAAACAGCACTGTGTCTCACTTTTTATCGATCTCTCTAAGGCTTTTGATACAGTTGTCGAGTGTAGGTCTTTCGGAGCATGCAGTTGCATGGTTTGCTAACCATCTGTCTGATAGAACTCAGTGCACTCTGTTGGATGGGCTCATGTCTGTTAAATTGTCTGTCTGTAATGGTGTGCCCCAAGGCTCTGTACTTGGTCCTCTCTTATTCACTATTTATATAAATTATTTAGACAAAAATGTCCAAAATGCACAACTTCATTTTTATGCTGATGATACTGTTATTTACTGTTACTGTCTCTTACAAAAGCTTTCCAGAACATGCAATCTGCTTTTTATACTGTTCAACATACCTTGTGTCAATTGAAGCTTATCCTCAATACTGACAAAACTAAACTAATGGTGTTTTCTAATGCCAGAGATAGACCTCTGAACTTTTCACCTGTTATTACCTGACAGGGCAAGGAGATTGAGGTTGTAACCTCATATAAATATCTTGGAATATTTTAATTGATGAAGGCCTCTCTTTTAAATTGCATATTCAACAGCTTTCAAAGAAATGTAAGCTGAAATTGGGATTTTATTTTAGGATTAAGGCCTGTTTTTCTTTTGAAGCCAGAAGGAGGCTAGTATCAGCTACATTTATGCCTTTACTAGACTATGGGGATATTTTATATATGAATGCTTCCGCTCAGTGTTTGAGATCAATTGACACTCTTTACCATGGCACTTTGAGATTTATTTTAAACTGCAAAACCCTTACGCACCACTGCACTTTGTATACCAGGGTTGGCTGGCCTTCTCTAGTCACTCGTAGGCTCAGTCACTGGTATACTTTCATTTACAAAGCCATTTTGGGTTTACTACCTTTTTATTTGGGCATTTTTATTGTTCATAAATGTGGTGGGTCGTCTCTTCGTTCGCTGGACTTTATCCTGCTAACTGTTCCAAATGTCAGAACTGAATTTGGTAAAAGGGCTTTTATGTCCTCTGCACCATCGTCTTGGAACCCCTTAAAAAATACTTTTAAACTGGAAGAACTTGTCCCGATTGGTGTTTTTAAATCACTGATGAAGGATTTTGAGGCTGATTCCCTGACCTGTCAATGTTTTTAATTAGCTGTTTTGTGATTTTGTTATACTCTTGTGAATTCAATGGTTTTTACTAGATTACTTGTAGTTTTTCATGTTGTTTGTCTGTAATTTGTGTAATGACTTGGTGCTGCCTATCTTGGCCAGGACGCTCTTGAAAAAAATATTTTATATCTCAATGAGCTGGTTAAATAAAGGTTACATTTTTAAAAAGACATAAAGCCTTGTTGATATTTATAATATAAGTGACATTTAAGCAGACACTTTTAGCCAAAGCAACTTAAAGTCATGCGTGCATACATTTAACATATGGGTGGTCCCCCCCGGGAACTGAACCTACAACTCTGAACGGAGGGAGTGCTATGCTCTACCAACTGAGATACAGAGGGCCACAGACAAGCTTACTGTACTCTGGTTCCTTGAACTTACACCACACAGTTACTTTAGTGATCGTTGAATTATGTGCTCCACACATATTCTTGGCTTCACAGTAGAAGAGGGTATTGTCCGCCCAGATTTTGGTCCTCAGGACCGGCCCATAGCCTGTAGATCTGGTGTCACCCGCTCTCACTGAGTACCAGCGGTAGCTGTTCCCTGGTGGGTTGGCATCACTGCTGCAGGTCAGAGTCACTGAACTGCCCTCTAACACTTCGCCAGAGGGAATCACAGATACTGACGTGTTCCTGGGAGGATCTGGAAGGAAAATAAACAAAAAAATTATCATCTTATCATGTCAACAAATTAATAGAACCAATTAATGTCAACAGAACAGCAACAAACACAAAGACAAACACAAGCTGACAGATTATATATATTTTTAATTAAGAATACAATCCAATAAAAAAGGTCAGAGGTGAGGGTGATAGTTTTTTATATTTTTTTTATTTTATTTATCCGTTATTTTACCAGGTAAGTTGACTGAGAACAACGTTCTCATTTGCAGCAACGACCTGGGGAATAGTTACAGGGGAGAGGAGACTGAGAACAACGTTCTCATTTGCAGCAACGACCTGGGGAATAGTTACAGGGGAGAGGAGACTGAGAACAACGTTCTCATTTGCAGCAAGGACCTGGGGAATAGTTACAGGGGAGAGGAGACTGAGAACAACGTTCTCATTTGCAGCAACGACCTGGGGAATAGTTACAGGGGAGAGGAGGGGGATGAATGAGCCAATTGTAAACACTGACAACTTTTCAGAAAGTTGTCCACTATTTTTGTTGTTGTTACAGCCTGAATTTAAAATGAATTAAATTGAATTACATTTTTATAAGTATTACAAATGGAAAGCTGAAATGTCTTGAGTCAATAATGATTCAAACCCTTTGTTATGGCAATTCCTACATAAGTTCAGTAGGGAAAATGTGCTTAACACTCCGTGTGCAAATTATAGTGTTCAACATGATTTTTAAATGACTTCCCCATCTCTGCACCCCCCAACACATACAATTATCTGTAAGGTCCCTCAGCCGAGCAGTGAATTTCAAACAGAGATTCAACCACAAAGACCAGGGAGGTTTTCCAATGACTCGCAAAGAAGGGCACCTATTGGTAGATGGGTCAAAATTAGAAAAAAAAAGCAGACATTGAATATCCCTTTGAGGAAACTGCTCAGGGATTTCACGATGAGATCAATGGTGACTTTAAACCAGTTGAAGAGTTTAATGGTTGTGATAGAAAACAGAGGATGGTTCAACAACATTATAGTTACTCCACAACACTAACCTAAATGACAGAGTGAAAAGAAGGAAGCCCGTACAGAATGGGTGGTTTCCTTCCTCTCCTGCGACCGAGTTTGGAAGGACGCCTGTATTTTTGTAGTGACTGGGTTTATTGATACACCATCCAAAGTGTAATTAATAATTTCACCATGCCCTAAGCGAGTGTGAGGTAGTCATAAAAAAATCATCTTAAACACTATTATTGCAAATGAAGGGAGTCCATGCAAATTGTTATGTGAAATGTCACAATGAAATTATTTAGGCTTGCCATAACAAAAGGGTTGAATACTTAATAACTAAATTTTAACTTTCAATTATTTATTAATCTATAAAAATGTATAAAACCATCATTACACTCTGACATTATTGAGCTACTAGGTGTAGGCATGTGCCAAATCATCTACAAATAATCCACATTCAGACTATAACACAACCAAAATGTGTAAAGAATAAACAATCAAGGGGTGTGAATACTTTCTGAATGCACTAGGGGGGGGCGGGGGGGGGGGGGGGGGGGGGGTGCTCAACCTTCACTTCATCACTTAACATTATGCAACACTTCCAGTAACAGCTGGCACAAATACAACATATTTTAGGCCATGCCCCCAAATATGCTAATAAGCCCCAACACTTCCAGTAACAGCTGGCACAAATACAACATATTTTAGACCAAGCCCCCAAATATGCTAATAAGCCCCAACACTTCCAGTAACAGCTGGCACAAATACAACATATTTTAGACCATGCCCCCAAACATGCTAATAATCCCTCCGCCAGCACATTGCCCCATCCACATTTCAAGGTTCAGAAATGATTGTTCCTTACATTGAATATATTGGGTAGAAAATGTCCCATTATACTACATCTTTACCCATAAAGGCACTGACCATTAGCATGTGAGTTACCTAACAACCATAAATGCATCTAAAGTATCATATATGTACGGAGCATTCAGAACGTAGTCAGACCCCTTCCATTCTTTTTAACATTTTGCTACGTTACAGCCTTATTTTAAAATGTATTAAAACATTTCATTTTTTTCTCATCAATCTACACACATTACCCTATAAAAAAAACAGGTTTTTATACATTTTTGAAATATCACATTTACATTAGTATTCAGACCCTCTACGCATGCTGCAACCACCATGCTTCACCGTAGGGATGGTGCAAGGTTTCCTCCAGATGTGATGCTGCCACCACCATGCTTCACCGTAGGGATGGTTCAAGGTTTCCTCCAGACATGATGCTGCCACCACCATGCTTCACCGTAGGGATGGTTCAAGGTTTCCTCCAGACGTGATGCTGCCACCACCATGCTTCACCGTAGGAATGGTTCAAGGTTTCCTCCAGACGTGATGCTGCCACCACCATGCTTCACCGTAGGGATGGTACAAGGTTTCCTCCAGACGTGATGCTGCCACCACCATGCTTCACCGTAGGGATGGTGCAAGGTTTCCTCCAGACGTGATTCTGCCACCACCATGCTTCACCGTAGGGATGGTGCAAGGTTTCCTCCAGATGTGATGCTTGGCGTTCAGGCCAAAGAGTTCAATCTTGGTTTCATCAGACCAGAGAATCTTGTTTATTGTGGTCTGGTGCCTTTTGGCAAACTCCAAGTGCCTTGTCATGTGCCTTTTACTGAGGAGTGGCTTCCGTCTGGCCACTCTTATCATAAAGGCCTGATTGGTGTAGTGCTGCAGAGATGGTTGTCCTTCTGGAAGATTCTCCCATCTTCACAGAGGAACTCTGGAGATCTGTAAGAGTGACCATCGGGTTCTTGGTCATCTCCCTGACCAAGGCCCTTCTCCCCCTCAGTTTGGCCGGGCGGCCAGCTCTAGGAAGAGTCGGTTCCAAACTTCTTCCATTTAAGAATGATGGAAGCTACTGTGTTCTTGGGGACCTTCAATGCTGCCAGAATTGTTTGTTACCCTCTCTCAGACCTGTCCTGCGACACAATCGTGTCTCGGAGCTCCACGGACAATTCCTTCAACCTCATGGCTTGGTTTTTTGCTCTGAGATGCACTGTCAACTGTGGGACCTTATATAGACAGGTGTGTGCCTTTCCAAATCATGTCCAATCAATTGAATGTGGTGGACTCCAATCAAGTTGTAGAAACATCTCAAGGATGATCAATGGAAACAGGATGCACCTGAGCTGAATTTCGAGTCTCACAGCAAAGGGTCTGAATACTTATGTAAATAAGGTATTTGTGTTTTTCATTTTAAACAGCCTGTTTTTGCTTAGTCATTATGGGTTATTAGATGGGGGGGGAAACATTATAATTTCATCCATTTTAGAATAAGGCTGTAACGTAACAAAATGTGGATAAAGTCAAAGGGTCTGAATACTTTCCGAATGCACTGTAACCTGTTTTTGGTTCTACATGGAACCAGAGGGTTCTTCATGAGATGATTATAAACAAAAAAAGGGTTGTACGTGGAACTCAAAAAGGTTCCCCCATAGGGACAAATGACAGAATGTCTATTGTTTTTAATCTTTTAACGATCTTTCTCAATCGTCATCATACCCGCAGAGCCGGTGGTGTAGCGGGAAATTCAGTTCACTGGCAACAAAGAGGTTGTGAGTTCAAAGTCCCAGTGAGATTGACTCCCAAGTAATCAGAATACCGTAAGTAATCAGAATACAGGAAGTAATCAGAATACAGTAAGTCATCAGAATACAGTAAGTAATCAGAATACAGTAAGTAATCAGAATACAGCAGCATACTGTCCTTAACAGTAATAATTCCTTAAAAATGCAGCAATGTTTTGTATATTTACCATATTTCCACTGCAATCAGTAACTGGGATTTTTTTTTTACAGTGTAATGAAGAACCCTCTGGTTCTATCAGTGTAATGAAGAACCCTCTGGTTCTATCAGGGTAATGAAGAACCCTCTGGATCTATCAGGGGAACCCTCAGGCTCTATCAGTGTAATGAAGAACCATCTGGATCTATCAGTGTAATGAAGAACCCTCTGGTTCTATCAGTGTAATGAATAACCCTCTGGTTCTATCAGTGTAATGAAGAACCCTCTGGATCTATCAGTGTAATGAAGAACCCTCTGGATCTATCAGTGTAATGAAGAACCCTATGGTTCTATCAGTGGAACCCTCTGGATCTATCAGTGTAATGAAGAACCCTCTGTTTCTATCAGTGGAACCCTATGGTTCTATCAGTGTAATGAAGAACCCTCTGGTTATATCAGTGTAATGAAGAACCCTCAGGTTCTATCAGTGTAATGAAGAACCATCTGGATATATCAGTGTAATGAAGAAACCTTTGGTTATATCAGTGTAATGAAGAACCCTATGGTTCTATCAGTGGAACCCTCTGGATCTATCAGTGTAATGAAGAACCCTCTGTTTCTATCAGTGGAACCCTATGGTTCTATCAGTGTAATGAAGAACCCTCTGGTTATATCAGTGTAATGAAGAACCCTCAGGTTCTATCAGTGTAATGAAGAACCATCTGGATATATCAGTGTAATGAAGAAACCTTTGGTTATATCAGTGTAATGAAGAAACCTCAGGTTCTATCAGTGTAATGAAGAACCCTCTGGATCTATCAGTGTAATGAAGAACCCTCTGGATCTATCAGTGTAATGAAGAACCCTATGGTTCTATCAGTGGAACCCTCTGGATCTATCAGTGTAATGAAGAACCCTCTGTTTTTATCAGTGGAACCATATGGTTATATCAGTGTAATGAAGAACCCTCTGTTTCTATCAGTGGAACCCTATGGTTCTATCAGTGTAATGAAGAACCCTATGGTTCTATCAGTGGAACCCTATGGTTCTATCAGTGTAATGAAGAACCCTCTGGTTATATCAGTGTAATGAAGAACCCTCTGGTTCTATCAGTGGAACCCTCTGGATCTATCAGTGTAATGAAGAACCCTATGGTTCTATCAGTGGAACCCTCTGGATCTATCAGTGTAATGAAGAACCCTCTGTTTCTATCAGTGGAACCCTATGGTTATATCAGTGTAATGAAGAACCCTCTGGTTCTATCAGTGTAATGAAGAAGCCTCTGGTTCTATCAGTCTAATGAAGAACCCTCATAAATCTAGTCTTTAGCCACACCCCACCAGTGAAGTAGTTCTGACCCACTGTTTGGAATACACTGATCTGAATACTCACTAGTGCAGACCGTTCCTTCCACCCCACCTTGACACAGGGTACCTGAAACACACAGCAGTTCACTATCAGGACCGGACAGCAGGGTTTGGGGTCAATTCCATTTCTATTTGACCCCAACCCCGCTGAATAGATGGCTTGGACAACAAACTACTAAGTTAGTAAAAAGATTAACAGTTTATAATTATTAAACTGTTTCCCAATTGATTAACCATTAACCATTGACCATTAACCATTACAATTGACATAATCTGAGGCCGTATTTATAAATAAATGCTCATCTAGGATTAGGTTCCTCCTGTTAATGTTAATGTAATCTTTATTTATTTATTCTGATCTTAAAGGCTAAACTGATCCTAGATAAGCAGTCCTACTCCGAATCGCTTCATGAATATGGCCCCTGAAATGTCCTGGACCTGCCCACTGCTCTTAGTGATCTGACAGGATGTTTTCATTTCAAGCTAAATTCCAAGAAATTGGTTACGTTGTGACTGGGAGGAAACAGGCAAAACAGCAGTTTTTCTGGAACTGAGTTAGTGATCTCTGTTCCCAGGGCTGGGTTCAACAGGACTGAGTTAGTGGTCTCTGTTCCCAGGGCTGGGTTCAACAGGACTGAGTTAGTGGTCTCTGTTCCCAGGGCTGGGTTCAACAGAACTGAGTTAGTGGTCTCTGTTCCCAGGGCTGGGTTCAACAGAGCTGAGTTAGTGATCTCTGTTCCCAGGGCTGGGTTCAACAGAACTGAGTTAGTGGTCTCTGTTCCCAGGGCTGGGTTCAACAGAGCTGAGTTAGTGATCTCTGTTCCCAGGGCTGGGTTCAACAGAACTGAGTTAGTGGTCTCTGTTCCCAGGGCTGGGTTCAACAGAACTGAGTTAGTGGTCTCTGTTCCCAGGGCTGGGTTCAACAGAACTGAGTTAGTGGTCTCTGTTCCCAGGGCTGGGTTCACCAGAACTGAGTTAGTGGTCTCTGTTCCCAGGGCTGGGTTCAACAGAACTGAGTTAGTGGTCTCTGTTCCCAGGGCTGGGTTCAACAGAACTGAGTTAGTGGTCTCTGTTCCCAGGGCTGGCTTCAACAGGACTGAGTTAGTGGTCTCTGTTCCCAGGGCTGGGTTCAACAGAACTGAGTTAGTGATCTCTGTTCCCTGGGCTGGGTTCAACAGAGCTTAGTTAGTGGTTTCTGTTCCCAGGGCTGGGTTCAACAGGACTGAGTTAGTGGTTTCTGTTCCCAGGGCTGGGTTCAACAGAACTGAGTTAGTGGTCTCTGTTCCCAGGGCTGGGTTCAACAGGACTGAGTTAGTGGTCTCTGTTCCCAGGGCTGGGTTCAACAGAACTGAGTTAGTGGTCTCTGTTCCCAGGGCTGGGTTCAACAGGACTGAGTTAGTGGTCTCTGTTCCCAGGGCTGGGTTCAACAGAGCTGAGTTAGTGATCTCTGTTCCCAGGGCTGGGTTCAACAGGACTGAGTTAGTGGTCTCTGTTCCCAGGGCTGGGTTCAACAGGACTGAGTTAGTGGTCTCTGTTCCCAGGGCTGGGTTCAACAGGACTGAGTTAGTGGTCTCTGTTCCCAGGGCTGGGTTCAACAGGACTGAGTTAGTGGTCTCTGTTCCCAGGGCTGGGTTCAACAGAACTGTTCCCAGGGCTGGGTTCAACAGGACTGAGTTAGTGGTCTCTGTTCCCAGGGCTGGGTTCAACAGGACTGAGTTAGTGGTCTCTGTTCCCAGGGCTGGGCTCAACAACCCAATACAATACTGACACTGAAGGAATAAACATCACATCATAACCTACGTTTATTGACAAATTGATCATTTTTGAATTGCTCTAAAAATTGAAAAAAAATCTTCCTTCTCAAACTTGACCTTAACATATATTAGAAATAAATGTGTAGCAAATTAAATAAAAACCTGTCAGCAGCCAGCCCAGAAAGATGAGTCTCTCTGCGCCTTTCATCTCTGCACGGGGTGAGAGAGAGACACACACACACACACACACACACACAACGATATAATCAGCAGACACTGTCACTACATGACCATCATAAAGGCTCAGTTAGTCATCAATGTAAAACAAATAAATAATAATCGTCACATCAAAAAAAGTTTCAACTAAATAATATCATAAGTTCCTATAACATCCATACATGTTCAACCAGTCATTGTTGTTTTTGTCACACTGATTTACTGTAAATACACAATAAATCAACCTACCATGTAAAGTTTCCAACACCTAGAAATGTAAAAAATTAAAAAAAACACACAAAAAAAACTGATTTAAAAACTCAACGATTTGTCCTAATGATAATTCCTCTGATGGAAATGGTGGTCCTTCTCATTCTTCACCCAGACACAGAGTGGCCCCGTCGTCATGCACGAATACAGACAAAACTTACATCATTAGTATCCATCAATAGCGTTCAAATAAATGGCTTGAGAGGAATAGGCCGAGGGCTACATCTGCTGGCTGTTCAATACAATTATATCAGCTACTAAAAACGGGGGAATTCCAAGCCGTGTTATGTGCACGTCAATGAAACGTAAATCCACTTTTGTTTTAATGCGCTTTTCTCTCTACCCGTATTCTGACCTGGAATTTAAGCATGATAATGGCATACAAATCACCAAGGGCCCGAATCTGATTTAGGAAATTAAATTGCCTTAGTTGGGGGCATTTTAACGGGCTTTGCAGACATGGTTCCCTTTGCTCGCGCTGAATACATCTACCTACACCGCTGAAAACACTCCCACTTGCTGGCCAACAGAGTGTCTCATGGAGTTTTCATTCAATAGGGTTTTCAGTACATTTATCTTAACTATCCCTTTAAAGCTGCAATATGTAAGTTTTTTTACAGTAGAGAGGCTATATACAGTAGAGAGGCTATATACAGTAGAGGCTATATACAGTAGAGGCTATATACAGTAGAGAGGCTATATACAGGAGAGAGGTTATACACAGTAGAGAGGCTATATACAGTAGAGAAGCTATATACAGTAGAGAGGCTATATACAGTAGAGAGACTATATACAGTAGAGAGGCTATATACAGTAGAGAAGCTATATACAGTAGAGAGGCTATACACAGTAGAGAGGCTATATACAGTATAGAGGATATATACAGTAGAGAGGCTATATACAGTAGAGAAGCTATATACAGTAGAGAGGCTATATACAGTAGAGAGGCTATATACAGTAGAGGCTATATACAGTAGAGAGGCTATATACAGTAGAGAGGCTATATACAGTAGAGAGGCTATATACAGTAGAGGCTATATACAGTAGAGAGGCTATATACAGTAGAGAGGCTATATACAGGAGAGAGGTTATACACAGTAGAGAGGCTATATACAGTAGAGGGGCTATATACAGTAGAGAGGCTATACACAGTAGAGAGGCTATATACAGTAGACAGGCTATATACAGTAGAGAGGCTATATACAGTAGACAGGCTATATACAGTAGAGGGGCTATATACAGTAGAGAGGCTATATACAGTAGTGAGGCTATATACAGTAGAGGGGCTATATACAGGAGAACGGTTATACACAGTAGAGAGGCTATATACAGTAGAGAGACTATATACAGTAGAGAGGCTATAGACAGTAGAGAGGCTATATACAGTATAGAGGATATATACAGTAGAGAGGCTATACTCAGTAGAGAGGCTATATACAGTAGAGAGGCTATATACAGTAGAGAGGTTGTATACAGTAGAGAGGCTATATACAGTAGAGAGGCTATATACAGTAGACAGGCTATATACAGTAGAGAGGCTATATACAGTAGAGAGGCTATACACAGTAGAGAGGCTATTTACAGTAGAGAGGCTATATACAGTAGAGAGGATATATACAGTAGAGAGGCTATACACAGTAGAGAGGCTATATACAGTAGAGAGGCTATATACAGAAGAGAGGCTATATGCAGTAGAGAGGCTATATACAGTAGAGAGGATATATACAGTAGAGAGGCTATACACAGTAGAGAGGCTATATAAAGTAGAGAGGTTATATACAGTAGAGAGGCTATACACAGTAGAGAGGCTATATACAGTAGAGAGGCTATATACAGTAGAGAGGATATATACAGTAGAGAGGCTATATACAGTAGACAGGCTATATACAGGAGAGAGGCTATATACAGTAGAGAGGCTATACACAGTAGAGAGGCTATATACAGTAGAGAGGCTATATACAGTAGAGAGGCTTATACAGTAGAGAGGCTATATACAGTAGAGGCTATATACAGTAGAGAGGTTATAGACAGTAGAGAGGCTATATACAGGAGAGAGGTTATACACAGTAGAGAGGCTATATACAGTAGAGGGGCTATATACAGTAGAGAGGCTATACACAGTAGAGAGGCTATATACAGTTGACAGGCTATATACAGTAGAGAGGCTATATACAGTAGACAGGCTATATACAGTAGAGGGGCTATATACAGTAGAGAGGCTATATACAGTAGTGAGTCTATATACAGTAGAGGAGCCATATACAGGAGAGAGGTTATACACAGTAGAGAGGCTATATACAGTAGAGAGGCTATATACAGTAGAGAGGCTATAGACAGTAGAGAGGCTATATACAGTATAGAGGATATATACAGTAGAGAGGCTATACACAGTAGAGAGGCTATATACAGTAGAGAGGCTATATACAGTAGAGAGGTTATATACAGTAGAGAGGCTATATACAGTAGAGGCTATATACAGTAGACAGGCAATATACAGTAGAGAGGCTATATACAGTAGAGAGGCTATACACAGTAGAGAGGCTATATAAAGTAGAGAGGTTATATACAGTAGAGAGGCTATATACAGTAGAGAGGCTATATACAGTAGAGAGGCTTATACAGTAGAGGGGCTATATACAGTATAGAGGCTATACACAGTAGAGAGGCTATTTACAGTAGAGAGGCTATATACAGTAGAGAGGCTATATACAGTATAGGGGCTATATACAGTAGAGGGGCTATATACAGGAGATAGGCTATATACAGGAGAGAGGCTATATACAGTAGAGAGGCTATATACAGTAGAGAGGCTATATACAGGAGAGAGGCTATATACAGTAGAGAGGCTATATACAGGAGAGAGGCTATATACAGTAGAGAGGCTATATACAGTAGAGAGGCTATATACAGTAGAGAGGCTATAAACAGACACCGGTTAGTCAGGCTGATTGAGGTAGTATGTACATATAGGTCTGGTTAAAGTGCCTATGCATATATGATGTACAGAGAGTAGCAGTAGCAGAAAGAGGGGTTGGCGGGTGGTGGGACACAATGCAGATAGTCCGGGTAGCCATTTGATTAGCTGTTCAGGAGTCTTATGGCTTGGGGGTAATACAAGCAAGAGCAGTGTCTGGGTTTTCCTTTTTAAATGTTAAGAAAAAATAACATATGGTGGATAAAATGTGTTTATGGGTTTTTTAGTTTCTAAATGATGTTCTTGTCTTTACATGTTCTAGTGCTGATCTGGCAAACACACACACACACACACACACACACACACACACACACACACACACACACACACACACACACACACACACACACACACACACACACACACACACACACACACGTGTGTTATTCCAGTTCAGCAGGTTTTCCATAAGGGTGTTGTCACAGGACTCTTCCTGGGAGATCGGGCACTCTCATCGGATCCAGCTGTAAGTACTCAGTCACTCCGTCTCTCATGCTGTCCTCCGACATGCCACAGTACTGAATTTAAACATGTGTTACTATGAACTACTACTTTGAGCGGTTAACTATTTTGTTCAATGTCTTCTCTCTTGTAAATGTGATTTATTTTATTTTATTGACTACATGGTAACCGTCGCATGTCACACTGCCGGCTGGTGTTGCGCTTCCTGAAACAGCGCTGCTTTGACATTTGGAGATCTAGGCTACAGTGCCGCAATCAATCTGCACTTGTCTTGTTTCAAAGTTTCCTATCTGTAGTTGAACTTTTTCCTACATTTATAAAATCATTAGTAAATTATTTATTTATGTAGCCAGTGAGCGAATGAAAATAGTCAGGCGCGCCTTGTAGTTGTTTCTACAGAACTCCCAGAAATACATTCTGTATCCGGACAGCTGGAGTTTATTAATACATCCCCTTACCCTTTCAGCACGCTGCATGGCGCGCTCAGCATGGAGCAAGAAATCGCACCAATAATAGGTTCCTGGACGCATTAAGAGAAGCAGTAGTGTCAACGAATCACTGCACGGAGTTGAGAAGGTGTGTCAGTGGGCCAGTATGGGATCTCTTTCTCCATGTAATACACAGTAGAACAATGCTGTCTGTCTGTCCTATTGTGCCTGTTGTCATAAATGTTGGCATCGCATATCTCTGCATGTTTACATTGATGATACCACTCTTTACCCACAGGTGACCAACATGGGTGAATAATGTACACTCACCAGGTCCGACAGAGACAATCTCACAAGGGCCAATCAGCAGTTCCCTATATCCATTTTTTGGGGGACTTATAAATGAATGATATGTACCCATTTGATTGTTGAAGATTATAAACTGGGTGGTTTGAGCACTGAATGCTGATTGGCTGACAGCCGTGGTATATATCAGACCGTATATCACGGTTATGACAAAACATGTATTTTACTGCTGTAATTATGTTGGTAACCAGTTTATAACAGCAATAAGGCACGGCTGCTGTAATTATGTTGGTAACCAGTTTATATTAACAATAAGGCACGGCTGCTGTAATTATGTTGGTAACCAGTTTATATTAACAATAAGGCACGGCTGCTGTAATTATGTTGGTAACCAGTTTATAACAGCAATAAGGCACGGCTGCTGTAATTATGTTGGTAACCAGTTTATATTAACAATAAGGCACGGCTGCTGTAATTATGTTGGTAACCAGTTTATATTAACAATAAGGCACGGCTGCTGTAATTATGTTGGTAACCAGTTTATAACAGCAATAAGGCACGGCTGCTGTAATTATGTTGGCAACCAGTTTATAACAGCAATAAGGCACGGCTGCTGTAATTATGTTGGTAACCAGTTTATATTAACAATAAGGCACGGCTGCTGTAATTATGTTGGTAACCAGTTTATAACAGCAATAAGGCACGGCTGCTGTAATTATGTTGGTAACCAGTTTATAACAGCAATAAGGCACGGCTGCTGTAATTATGTTGGTAACCAGTTTATAACAGCAATAAGGCACGGCTGCTGTAATTATGTTGGTAACCAGTTTATAACAGCAATAAGGCACGGCTGCTGTAATTATGTTGGTAACCAGTTTATATTAACAATAAGGCACGGCTGCTGTAATTATGTTGGTAACCAGTTTATATTAACAATAAGGCACGGCTGCTGTAATTATGTTGGTAACCAGTTTATAACAGCAATAAGGCACGGCTGCTGTAATTATGTTGGTAACCAGTTTATAACAGCAATAAGGCACGGCTGCTGTAATTATGTTGGTAACCAGTTTATAACAACAATAAGGCACGGCTGCTGTAATTATGTTGGTAACCAGTTTATAACAACAATAAGGCACGGCTGCTGTAATTATGTTGGTAACCAGTTTATAACAACAATAAGGCACGGCTGCTGTAATTATGTTGGTAACCAGTTTATAACAGCAATAAGGCACGGCTGCTGTAATTATGTTGGTAACCAGTTTATAACAGCAATAAGGCACGGCTGCTGTAATTATGTTGGTAACCAGTTTATAACAGCAATAAGGCACGGCTGCTGTAATTATGTTGGTAACCAGTTTATAACAGCAATAAGGCACGGCTGCTGTAATTATGTTGGTAACCAGTTTATATTAACAATAAGGCACGGCTGCTGTAATTATGTTGGTAACCAGTTTATATTAACAATAAGGCACGGCTGCTGTAATTATGTTGGTAACCAGTTTATAACAGCAATAAGGCACGGCTGCTGTAATTATGTTGGTAACCAGTTTATATTAACAATAAGGCACGGCTGCTGTAATTATGTTGGTAACCAGTTTATATTAACAATAAGGCACGGCTGCTGTAATTATGTTGGTAACCAGTTTATAACAGCAATAAGGCACGGCTGCTGTAATTATGTTGGTAACCAGTTTATAACAGCAATAAGGCACGGCTGCTGTAATTATGTTGGTAACCAGTTTATATTAACAATAAGGCACGGCTGCTGTAATTATGTTGGTAACCAGTTTATAACAGCAATAAGGCACGGCTGCTGTAATTATGTTGGTAACCAGTTTATAACAGCAATAAGGCACGGCTGCTGTAATTATGTTGGTAACCAGTTTATAACAGCAATAAGGCACGGCTGCTGTAATTATGTTGGTAACCAGTTTATAACAGCAATAAGGCACGGCTGCTGTAATTATGTTGGTAACCAGTTTATAACAGCAATAAGGCAAGGCTGCTGTAATTATGTTGGTAACCAGTTTATATTAACAATAAGGCACGGCTGCTGTAATTATGTTGGTAACCAGTTTATATTAACAATAAGGCACGGCTGCTGTAATTATGTTGGTAACCAGTTTATATTAACAATAAGGCACGGCTGCTGTAATTATGTTGGTAACCAGTTTATAACAGCAATAAGGCACGGCTGCTGTAATTATGTTGGTAACCAGTTTATAACAGCAATAAGGCACGGCTGCTGTAATTATGTTGGTAACCAGTTTATAACAGCAATAAGGCACGGCTGCTGTAATTATGTTGGTAACCAGTTTATAACAGCAATAAGGCACGGCTGCTGTAATTATGTTGGTAACCAGTTTATAACAGCAATAAGGCACGGCTGCTGTAATTATGTTGGTAACCAGTTTATAACAACAATAAGGCACGGCTGCTGTAATTATGTTGGTAACCAGTTTATAACAGCAATAAGGCACGGCTGCTGTAATTATGTTGGTAACCAGTTTATAACAACAATAAGGCACGGCTGCTGTAATTATGTTGGTAACCAGTTTATAACAGCAATAAGGCACGGCTGCTGTAATTATGTTGGTAACCAGTTTATAACAGCAATAAGGCACGGCTGCTGTAATTATGTTGGTAACCAGTTTATAACAGCAATAAGTCACGGCTGCTGTAATTATGTTGGTAACCAGTTTATAACAGCAATAAGGCACGGCTGCTGTAATTATGTTGGTAACCAGTTTATAACAGCAATAAGGCACGGCTGCTGTAATTATGTTGGTAACCAGTTTATAACAGCAATAAGGCACGGCTGCTGTAATTATGTTGGTAACCAGTTTATAACAGCAATAAGGCACGGCTGCTGTAATTATGTTGGTAACCAGTTTATAACAGCAATAAGGCACGGCTGCTGTAATTATGTTGGTAACCAGTTTATAACAGCAATAAGGCACGGCTGCTGTAATTATGTTGGTAACCAGTTTATAACAGCAATAAGGCACGGCTGCTGTAATTATGTTGGTAACCAGTTTATAACAGCAATAAGGCACGGCTGCTGTAATTATGTTGGTAACCAGTTTATAACAGCAATAAGGCACGGCTGCTGTAATTATGTTGGTAACCAGTTTATAACAGCAATAAGGCACGGCTGCTGTAATTATGTTGGTAACCAGTTTATAACAGCAACAAGGCACGGCTGCTGTAATTATGTTGGTAACCAGTTTATAACAACAATAAGGCACGGCTGCTGTAATTATGTTGGTAACCAGTTTATAACAGCAATAAGGCACGGCTGCTGTAATTATGTTGGTAACCAGTTTATATTAACAATAAGGCACGGCTGCTGTAATTATGTTGGTAACCAGTTTATAACAGTAATAAGGCACGGCTGCTGTAATTATGTTGGTAACCAGTTTATAACAGCAATAAGGCACGGCTGCTGTAATTATGTTGGTAACCAGTTTATAACAGCAATAAGGCACGGCTGCTGTAATTATGTTGGTAACCAGTTTATAACAGCAATAAGGCACGGCTGCTGTAATTATGTTGGTAACCAGTTTATAACAACAATAAGGCACGGCTGCTGTAATTATGTTGGTAACCAGTTTATAACAGCAATAAGGCACGGCTGCTGTAATTATGTTGGTAACCAGTTTATAACAGCAATAAGGCACGGCTGCTGTAATTATGTTGGTAACCAGTTTATAACAGCAATAAGGCACGGCTGCTGTAATTATGTTGGTAACCAGTTTATAACAGCAATAAGGCACGGCTGCTGTAATTATGTTGGTGACCAGTTTATATTAACAATAAGGCACGGCTGCTGTAATTATGTTGGTAACCAGTTTATAACAGCAATAAGGCACGGCTGCTGTAATTATGTTGGTAACCAGTTTATAACAACAATAAGGCACGGCTGCTGTAATTATGTTGGTAACCAGTTTATAATAACAATAAGGCACGGCTGCTGTAATTATGTTGGTAACCAGTTTATAACAACAATAAGGCACGGCTGCTGTAATTATGTTGGTAACCAGTTTATAACAGCAATAAGGCACGGCTGCTGTAATTATTTTGGTAACCAGTTTATATTAACAATAAGGCACGGCTGCTGTAATTATGTTGGTAACCAGTTTATAACAGCAATAAGGCACGGCTGCTGTAATTATGTTGGTAACCAGTTTATAACAGCAATAAGGCACGGCTGCTGTAATTATTTTGGTAACCAGTTTATAACAACAATAAGGCACGGCTGCTGTAATTATGTTGGTAACCAGTTTATAACAGCAATAAGGCACGGCTGCTGTAATTATGTTGGTAACCAGTTTATAACAGCAATAAGGCACGGCTGCTGTAATTATGTTGGTAACCAGTTTATAACAGCAATAAGGCACGGCTGCTGTAATTATGTTGGTAACCAGTTTATAACAGCAATAAGGCACGGCTGCTGTAATTATGTTGGTAACCAGTTTATAACAGCAATAAGGCACGGCTGCTGTAATTATGTTGGTAACCAGTTTATAACAGCAATAAGGCACCTCAGGGGGTTTTTGGTATATGGTCAATATACCATGGATAAGAACAGCCCTAAGCTGTGTGTTATTGGCCATATACCACACCACCTCATGCATTATTGCTTAAATATAACTTAGAAATGGCTTATGAGCTTAGCTCAACCGTTGTACCCCATCAGAACCTAAAATAAAACCATGTTTAACGACAATGCTTTGTAAACAAACACTGTATAGCCTCAAAAAAAATTGGTCAAAACTAGAAAACATTACAAACAAACCATTTAATATAATGGATGGTCCGTCCTTGTCTCCATCGCGCTCTAATTCTTTGACTTTGAGAGTGGTTCCATTTCTTCAGCCCCCCGGTCCCACTGCTTTGTACCGAAACGTCGGTGGTGAGATCACTTTGTTATTGTTTCAACTGCTGATTACCACTTTAAATAACTTTATCATGGCTATTTCAATGAAATTAATCCGTTGTATTTGGCTAGAGTTAAGTATTCCATGTATGTTGATTGGTTTCGTTGAGGATGAAAGTGTCCGTCGAAATAGTTTATTCAAAAAGTTATCTTCGGTTGCAAACTCCGGCCCAGGAGGTGGCGGTATAACATCATTTTTTGGTGATATACAAACTCTATTCCAGGAGGTGGCAGTATATTTACCCTGCTTTCACACAGTCAACTTTCTGTTTCTCTGAAGTGATGTCTTTACATGAGTGTCTGTCTGACATGTCCAACACAACATTTGGCTTTCCATTACAAACAGCCAATGAGATCTAATAGTACTCCACACAGACTGGTCAGATATCAGTCTGTGGCTATAGGTCTGTAATACTACAGAGACTGGTCAGATATCAGTCTGTGACTATAGGTCTGTAATACCACAGGGACTGGTCAGATATCAGTCTGTGACTATAGGTCTGTAGTTCACACACACACACACACACACACACACACACACACACACACACACACACACACACACACACACACACACACACACACACTTGCAGCAGGGGCTTTAGACAGCCACCCAGGGCGACACCACTCCTGGTGTCAGGGGAAAAGGGACGTTTCTGCACAATGGGCTGTAGTACACACTATCTAACCGATTGTTTCCCCCCTCTCTCACAGGTACTGCACCTCTCCCACCACCATCCTGAGTCGCACACCTGAACACCCACCACACCACCGAACCATACCAACTGAGTCACACACCTGAACACCTGAACAGCCACTAGACCACCTCAACACCTGAACAGCACCACACCACCTGAACACCTGAACAGCCACTAGACCACCTGAACACCTGAACAGCACCACACTACCTGAACACCTGAACAGCCACCACACCACCTGAACACCTGGACAGCCACCACACCACCTGAACAGCACCATGGGAGAGTGCCACCAGGCCAAGTTTGACCCAAAGACCTACTTCAACTACTGCTACCAGTTTGCTGCTGTCCCGGGCCAGAAAGACAACAGCCGCTTCGTCTCCTTCGTCCTCTGTCAGCTCAGCAAGACCTTCTCAACAGGTAGACGACAGGGACAGTAGATCACTCTGTGTCATTGATTCCAATAGTATGTCATTTCATTGGTGTGTCTAGGTGTATTGATAAGGCAATTGGTGTGTCTAGGTGTATTGATAAGGCAATTGGTGTGTCTAGGTGTATTGATAAGGTAATTGGTTTGTCTAGGTGTATTGATAAGGCAATTTGTGGGTTTAGGTGTATTGATAAGGTAATTGGTGTGTTTAGGTGTATTGATAAGGTAAGTGGTGTGTCTAGGTGTATTGATAAGGTAATTGGTGTGTCTAGGTGTATTGATAGGGTAATTGGTGTGTTTAGGTGTATTGATAAGGTAAGTTGTGTGTTTAGGTGTATTGATAAGGTAATTGGTGTGTTTAGGTGTATTGATAAGGTAATCGGTGTGTCTAGGTGTATTGATAGGGTAATTGGTGTGTTTAGGTGTATTGATAAGGTAAGTTGTGTGTTTAGGTGTATTGATAAGGTAATTGGTGTGTTTAGGTGTATTGATAAGGTAATTGGTGTGTCTAGGCATATTGTCACATCTTCAATGTAAGCCTACTAGAAAGCGTTTCCTCGGGCCTGGAGGGAAGCAGAAGTCATTCCGCTACCCAAGAATAAAGAATAGTCAAGCCCCCTTCAAATAGCCGACTGTTACCAACTCTTAGTAAACTTCTGGAAAAAATATTGTTTGACCAGATAAAATGCTATTTAACAGTAAATAAATTGACAGAGTTTCAGCACGCATATAGGGAAGGACACTCAACAACCACAGCACTGACACAAATGACTGATGATTGGCTGAGAGAAATTGATGATAAAATGATTCTGTTTTGTTTCAGATTTCAGATTTTTTATTTTTGTACCCCATTTTTTTCTCCCCAATTTCATGGTTTCCAATTGGTAGTTACAGTCTTGTCTCATCGCTGCAACTCCCGTACGGACTGGGGAGAGGCAAAGGTCGAGAGCCGTGCGTCCTCCGAAACACAACCCAGCCGCACTGCTTCTTGACACAATGCACATCCAACCCGGAAGCTAGCCGCAACAATGTGCCGGAGGAAACACCGTACACCTGGCGACCGTGTCAGCGTGCACTGCGCCCGGCCCGCCACAGGAGTCGCTAGTGTGCGATGAGACAAGGATATCCCTGCCGGCCAAAACCTCCCCTAACTTTTGACAATATCGATCATAGTCTGCTGCTGGAAAAACTTGTGTTATGGCTTTACACCCCCTGCTATAATGTGTATAAAGAGTTACTTGTCTAACGGAACACAGAGGGTGGAAGCTTCTTCTCTTCTTGTTAAGGCCCCTTGCTTTTTAAATTTTTTACTAACGACATGCCACTAACTTTGAGTAAAGCCAGAGTGTCTATGTATGCACATGACTCAACACTATACACGTCCGCTACTGAAATGACTGCAACACTCAACAAAGAGCTGCAGTTAGTTTCAGAGTGGGTGGCAAGGAATTAGTTAGCCCTAAATATTTCTTAAACTAAAAGCATTATATTTGGAACTAAACACTCACTAAACCCTAAACCTCAACTAAATCTTATAATAAATCATTGAGCAAGTTGAGGTGACTAAACTACTTGGAGTAACCTTAGAATGTAAACTGTCCCGGTCAAAACATATCGTTACAACAGTAGCTAAGATGGGGAGAAGTCTGTCCATAATAAAGCTCTGCTCTACCTTGTCAACAGCACTATCAACAAGGCAGGTCCTACAGGTCCTAGTTTCTAACTTCTTAACAACACTATCAACAAGGCAGGTCCTACAGGCCCTAGTTTCGACCTTCTTAACAGCACTATCAACAAGGCAGGTCCTACAGGCCCTAGTTTCTACCTTCTTAACAACACTATCAACAAGGCAGGTCCTACAGGCCCTAGTTTCTACCTTCTTAACAGCACTATCAACAAGGCAGGTCCTACAGGCCCTAGTTTCTACCTTCTTAACAACACTATCAACAAGGCAGGTCCTACAGGCCCTAGTTTCTACCTTCTTAACAGCACTATCAACAAGGCAGGTCCTACAGGCCCTAGTTTCTACCTTCTTAACAACACTATCAACAAGGCAGGTCCTACAGGCCCTAGTTTCTACCTTCTTAACAACACTATCAACAAGGCAGGTCCTACAGGCCCTAGTTTCTACCTTCTTAACAGCACTATCAACAAGGCAGGTCCTACAGGCCCTAGTTTCTACCTTCTTAACAACACTATCAACAAGGCAGGTCCTACAGGCCCTAGTTTCTACCTTCTTAACAACACTATCAACAAGGCAGGTCCTACAGGTCCTAGTTTCTACCTTCTTAACAACACTATCAACAAGGCAGGTCCTACAGGCCCTGGTTTCTACCTTCTTAACAACACTATCAACAAGGCAGGTCCTACAGGCCCTAGTTTCTACCTTCTTAACAACACTATCAACAAGGCAGGTCCTACAGGCCCTAGTTTCTACCTTCTTAACAACACTATCAACAAGGCAGGTCCTACAGGCCCTAGTTTCTACCTTCTTAACAACACTATCAACAAGGCAGGTCCTACAGGCTCTAGTTTCTACCTTCTTAACAACACTATCAACAAGGCAGGTCCTACAGGCCCTAGTTTCTACCTTCTTAACAACACTATCAACAAGGCAGGTCCTACAGGCCCTAGTTTCTACCTTCTTAACAGCACTATCAACAAGGCAGGTCCTACAGACCCTAGTTTCTACCTTCTTAACAGCACTATCAACAAGGCAGGTCCTACAGGCCCTAGGTTCTACCTTCTTAACAACACTATCAACAAGGCAGGTCCTACAGGCCCTAGTTTCTACCTTCTTAACAACACTATCAACAAGGCAGGTCCTACAGGTCCTAGTTTCTACCTTCTTAACAACACTATCAACAAGGCAGGTCCTACAGGCCCTGGTTTCTACCTTCTTAACAACACTATCAACAAGGCAGGTCCTACAGGCCCTAGTTTCTACCTTCTTAACAACACTATCAACAAGGCAGGTCCTACAGGCCCTAGTTTCTACCTTCTTAACAACACTATCAACAAGGCAGGTCCTACAGGCCCTAGTTTCTACCTTCTTAACAACACTATAAACAAGGCAGGTCCTACAGGCTCTAGTTTCTACCTTCTTAACAACACTATCAACAAGGCAGGTCCTACAGGCCCTAGTTTCTACCTTCTTAACAACACTATCAACAAGGCAGGTCCTACAGGTCATAGTTTCTATCTTCTTAACAGCACTATCAACAAGGCAGGTCCTACAGGCCCTAGTTTCTACCTTCTTAACAACACTATCATCAACGCAGGTCCTACAGGCCCTAGTTTCTACCTTCTCAACAGCACTATCAACAAGGCAGGTCCTACAGGCCCTAGTTTCTACCTTCTTAACAGCACTATCAACAAGGCAGGTCCTACAGGCCCTAGTTTCTACCTTCTTAACAACACTATCAACAAGGCAGGTCCTACGGGCCCTAGTTTCTACCTTCTTAACAACACTATCAACAAGGCAGATCCTACAAGCCCTAGTTTCTACCTTCTTAACAACACTATAAACAAGGCAGGTCCTACAGGCCCTAGTTTCTACCTTCTTAACAACAATATCAACAAGGTAGGTCCTACAGGCCCTAGTTTTGTCATACTTGGACTACTGTTCAGTCGTGTGGTCAGGTGCCACGAAAAAGGACTTTGCAATTGGCTCAGAACAGGGCAGCACGGCTGGTTCAGAACAGGGCAGCACGGCTGGCCCTTGGATGTACACAGAGAACTAATATTAATAATATGCATGTCAGACTCTCCTGGCTGAAAGTTGAGGAGAGATTGACTTCATCATGACTTGTATTTGTGAGAGGTATTGACATGTTGAATGCACCAAGCTCTCTGTTTAAACTATTAGCACACAGCTCAGACACCCATACATACCCCACAAGACATAACACCAGAGGTCTCTTCACAGTCCCCAAGTCCAGAACAGACTATGGAAGGCGCACAGTACTACATAGAACCATGACTACATGGAACTCTATTCCACAGTACTACATAGAACCATGACTACATGGAACTCTATTCCACAGTACTACATAGAGCCATGACTACATGGACCTCTATTCCACAGTACTACATAGAGCCATGACTACATGGAACTCTATTCCACAGTACCACATAGAGCCATGACTACATGGAACTCTATTCCACAGTACTACATAGAACCATGACTACATGGAACTCTATTCCACAGTACTACATAGAGCCATGACTACATGGAACTCTATTCCACAGTTCTACATAGAACCATGACTACATGGAACTCTATTCCACAGTACTACATAGAACCATGACTACATGGAACTCTATTCCACAGTACTACATAGAACCATGACTACATGGAACTCTATTCCACAGTACTACATAGAACCATGACTACATGGAACTCTATTCCACAGTTCTACATAGAACCATGACTACATGGAACTCTATTCCACAGTACTACATAGAGCCATTACTACATGGAACTCTATTCCACAGTTCTACATAGAGCCATGACTACATGGAACTCTATTCCACAGTACTACATAGAACCATGACTACATGGAACTCTATTCCACAGTACCACATAGAGCCATGACTACATGGAACTCTATTCCACAGTACTACATAGAACCATGACTACATGGAACTCTATTCCACAGTACTACATAGAGCCATGACTACATGGAACTCTATTCCACAGTTCTACATAGAACCATGACTACATGGAACTCTATTCCACAGTACTACATAGAACCATGACTACATGGAACTCTATTCCACAGTACTACATAGAACCATGACTACATGGAACTCTATTCCACAGTACTACATAGAACCATGACTACATGGAACTCTATTCCACAGTTCTACATAGAACCATGACTACATGGAACTCTATTCCACAGTACTACATAGAGCCATTACTACATGGAACTCTATTCCACAGTTCTACATAGAGCCATGACTACATGGAACTCTATTCCACAGTACTACATAGAACCATGACTACATGGAACTCTATTCCACAGTACTACACACTGCCATGACTACATGGAACTCTATTCCACAGTACTACATAGAACCATGACTACATGGAACTCTATTCCACAGTACTACATGGAGCCATGACTACATGGAACTCTATTCCACAGTTCTACATAGAACCATGACTACATGGAACTCTATTCCACAGTACTACATAGAGCCATGACTACATGGAACTCTATTCCACAGGACTACATAGAGCCATGACTACATGGAACTCTATTCCACAGTACTACATGGAGCCATGACTACATGGAACTCTATTCCACATCAGGTAACTGACGCAAGCAGTGAAATTATAATAAAAAAACTGACTAAAATACACCTTATGGAACAGTGGGGACTGAAGCAACACAAACATTGGCACACACACACACATACACACACACACGATAACATACACACTATACATACAGATGGATTTAGTACTGTAGATATGTGGTAGTGGTGGAGTAGGGGCCTGAGGGCACACAGTGTGTTGTGAAATCTGTGAATGTATTGTAAAGTTTAACATTTTTTATAAACTGCCTTAATTTTGAAGAGTAGTAGCTGTTTTGACAGCAGCTAATGGGGATCCATAATGAATACAAATAAGGTATTTCTATTTTAGTTTTTTTATGTATACATTTGCAAAAATGTCTAAAAACCTGTGTAGGCTTTGTCATTATGGGATATTGTGATGTCATTATGGGGTATTGTGATGTCATTATGGGGTATTGTGATGTCATTATGGGGTATTGTGATGTCATTATGGGGTATTGTGATGTCATTATGGGGTATTGTGATGTCATTATGGGGTATTGTGATGTCATTATGGGGCATTGTGATGTCATTATGGGGTATTGTGATGTCATTATGGGGCATTGTGTGTAGGTTGATGTGGAAATACTTGTTGTCATGCCCTGGCCATAGAGAGGGTTTTTATTCTCTATTTTGGTTAGGTCAAGATGTGATTTGGGGTGGGCATTCTATGTCATCTGTTTCTTTGTTTTTGGCCTGGTATGGTTCCCAATCAGAGGCAGCTGTCCATCGTTGTCTCTGATTTGGGAATCACACTTAGACAGGCCTTTTTTTCCCTCTTTCATTTGTGGGATCTTGTCTTTGTTTGTTGCATGTGTTGCACTTCATAGCTTTTCGTTCGTTGATGATTGTTTTTGGTGGAACATCTAATATATTAAAGAAAACGTGCGTTTACCACGTTGCACCTTGGTCTCATTCCGACGACGATCGTTACATTGGTTTTTATCCATTTTACAATAAGGCTGTAATGTAACTAAATGTGGCCAAAAGGGAAGGGGTCTGAATACTTTCCGAATGCCCTCTATATAACGGACATTTAAATCCATATCAACAGAGAATGAACGAAACTGTGTTGTTTCTCTCCTCAGGGAAGTACAGGGGCCAGAGGCTGATAGAGGTGGGTACAGGGCCAACCATCCACACGCTGATCAGTGCCTGTGAGTACTATGATGAGATCGTGGTGTCGGACTACGTGGACAGCAACAGGAAGGAGATTGAGAAGTGGCTGAAAGCCGAGGAGGGATGTTTAGACTGGAACGCTCACCTCCAGTATGTCTGTGATCTGGAGAGGAAAAGGTACAGTAATCCTGTTGTTTTTTTTTTTTACATTAACTTACTGGCATCTGGTTACCTGAAAGTTACTGTAAAAAAAAAAAAAAAAAAGTACAGTACGTTACCATACATTCCAAAGAAACTTACTGTAAAATGTACTGTATTTTTACAGTGCAGATACAGGTTAGAAGTTGTGCGGTTTCAACTATGGTTAAAAAAATGTTTTGTAAATGTAGGTATCCCTCTTTTCGCTTCATTTCTTTCTTGTAATCGATGTATTCTATTTACTTCTAAAAACCTCATTCTCCTTCTGTCTCTGTCTCTCACCAGAACCCCAGCGATCATCTCAGACACTCTCCGTCAGAGGGTTAAACAGGTTCTAAAGTGCGACATCTGCCTGGAGAACCCGTTCCACCCTGTCACGGTTCCTCCGGCGGACTGTGTCCTCTCCTCGCTGTGCCTGGAAGCGGCGTGTAAGGACCGCGAGTCCTACCGCCGCTCGCTGTCCTCCATGGTGGACCTACTGAGGTCTGGAGGGGTCCTGGTCCTGATCGGGGACCTGGATGAGACCTTCTACACGGTGGGAGAGCAGAGGTTCGACTGTGTCAACCTGAGCGAGGAGTTCATCACCGAGACGCTGTCGAAGCTGGGACTGTCTGTGGAGGAGTTCACTCTGCAGCAGGCTGAGGACAGGGACAGCAACCACAAGTGTGACTACGCCGCCTCCTTCCATCTCATCGCCATCAAACACTGATCACCTCTTGTACGTTTATGTAAGAAACTATGTAACACGCTGTGGTTGTGTCATGGGTTATTATACACAATAAAAAGGTCCGGAAGGTCAGTTGGTCAGGTGGTGGGACACAATGGTTGGTCGGCCCAATTGAGGTAGTATGTACATGAATGTATAGTTAAAGTGACTATGCATATAAGATAAACTGAGTAGCAGCAGCGTAAAAGAGGGGTTGGCGGGTGGTGGGAGACAATGCAGATAGTCCGGGTAGCCATTTGATTACCTGTTCAGGAGTCTTATGGCTTGGGGGTAATACAAGCAAGAGCAGTGTCTGGGTTTTCCTTTTTAAATGTTAAGAAAAAATAACATATGGTGGATCAAATGTCTTTATGGGTTTTTTAGTTTCTAAATGATGTTCTTGTCTTTACATGTTCTAGTGCTGATCTGGCAAACACACACACACACACACACACACACACACACACACACACACACACACACACACACACACACACACACACACACACACACACACACACTCTCATTTCTTTCCAAATCCAATTTATCCGGGACAGGGAGAGATAGAAACGGACACATGGAACAGAGGATGTCAGACAGGAACATTCACCCTGCATCCCAAATGGGCTCCGGTCTAAAGTAGTGAACGACATATAGGGAATAGGCATTCACTCTGCATCCCAAATGGGCTCCGGTCTAAAGTAGTGAACGACATATAGGGAATAGGCATTCACTCTACATCCCAAATGGCTCTGGTCTAAAGTAGTGAACGACATATAGGGAATAGGCTGCCATTTGGGATACACTCACACTGTCTGCCACACTCAGTCCCTAATGTTCCTTTTCCTGTCAGACATAAATGTCTGGTATATGACCACAGACACCACCTAGATTAAAACAAATCAGGAGGGTCATGTGACAGTGGAGGGAACACTATGATGTATTTCCCTCCTGCTATTTGTGTTCTCCAGATTAAATATAGCTGGCTCTCTCTCTCTCTCTCTCTCTCTCTCTCTCTCTCTCTCTCTCTCTCTCTCTCTCTCTCTCTCTCTCTCTCTCTCTCTCTCTCTCTCTCTCTCTCTCTCTCTCTCTCTCTCTCTCTCTCTCTCTCTCTCTCTCTCTCTCTCTCTCTCTCTCTCTCTCTCTCTCTCTCTCTCTCTCTCTCTCTCTCTCTCTCTCTCTCTCTCTCTCTCTCTCTCTCTCTCTCTCTCTCTCTCTCTCTCTCTCTCTCTCTCTCTCTCTCTCTCTCTCTGTCTCTGTCTCTGTCTCTCTCTCTCTCTCTCTCATTGTGTGCAGTACTGTTTGCATGGCTCTGTTCAAACGCGTTTAGACAACATGTTAAATTCCCTGTGCTCCTGAAGTTGCCCCCTATTGTGTTAGATCCCTGGTCTCATGGTTGATCTAGGATCAGCTTTACATTTTAGATCATAATGAATAGGATTTGACAGGCAGGGTGTTACCTGATCCTAGATCACCACTCCTACCCTGAGACAAGAGCCTTGTCCAACAAACAAAAAAAATCCTAAATAGCAGGAGGTTTGAGAATGCAAAAACTAGGCTATTAACTGGGAAGATGCTGAATAATGAAACTCCTGAGGTGCTCTTCAAATGTAGGCTAAGCAGTTTTTGTTCTCCTTTAAAATTATTATGAGAATTGCATCTCTTTTTTTGTGTGTGTGTGGGGGGGGGGGGGATTCCTGCTTTCTTGTTGAAAAGTGTTTATTGTTCTCTTGGACTTTACCAGAGCTTTTAAACTAAATACGAAACCATCTTTTGATTTGTGAATGTGTCTTCACAGGGGGCTCAGGATGTGGCTGTGATGTCATGTCAATCAGGCCTTTTGATTTGAACATATGTATTAGGTTTAGGTTTGTAGCCTAGGATACCATTTTAATTACTTAAATTAATGGATCATGTCTTAGCGGTTCATTCTCAATGATCATTGCTTTGCTTTCTTTTGTTGCTATCAAGCAGCTTCTGAATTTGCAATGAACCTGACTGTCCACGTTTTTCTGTGCAATAGCCTTTTGAGTTGAACATTTGAAAAGTTGTTGTGTGTGTAGTAGGCTATTTGATTTAATGTATTATATATGTTGTTGCTTTGGTCTCACTAATAAATATGTTGAAATGGAACCACGTGATCTGTTTTGTCTTCAGTCCCTTTTAAATAGGATAGATGGGCTATATGGCCTGCAGTTATGGTTGAATGTGATAGTCTGTCTATAACCAGCCTGAGGAGGTCTATAACCAGCCTGAGGAGGTCTATAACCAGCCTGAGGAGGTCTATAACCAGCCTGGGTGGGTATATAACCAGCCTGAGGAGGTCTATAACCAGCCTGAGGAGGTCTATAACCAGCCTGAGTGGGTCTATAACCAGCCTGAGGAGGTCTATAACCAGCCTGAGGAGGTCTATAACCAGCCTGAGGAGGTCTATAACCAGCCTGAGGAGGTCTATAACCAGCCTGGGTGGGTCTATAACCAGTCTGAGGAGGTCTATAACCAGCCTGAGGAGGTCTATAACCAGCCTGAGGAGGTCTATAACCAGCCTGAATAGGTCTATAACCAGCCTGAGGAGGTCTATAACCAGCCTGAGGAGGTCTATAACCAGCCTGAGGAGGTCTATAACCAGCCTGAGGAGGTCTATAACCAGCCTGAGGAGGTCTATAACCAGCCTGAGGAGGTCTATAACCAGCCTGAGGAGGTCTATAACCAGCCTGAGTAGGTCTATAACCAGCCTGAAGACGTCTATAACCAGCCTGAATAGGTCTATAACCAGCCTGAGGAGGTCTATAACCAGCCTGAGTGGGTCTATAACCAGCCTGAGGAGGTCTATAACCAGCCTGAGTGGGTCTATAACCAGCCTGAGGAGGTCTATAACCAGCCTGAGGAGGTCTATAACAAGCCTGAGGAGGTCTATAACCAGCCTGAGTAGGTCTATAACCAGCCTGAGGAGGTATATAACCAGCCTGAGGAGGTCTATAACCAGCCTGAGTAGGTCTATAACCAGCCTTAGGAGGTCTATAACCAGCCTTAGGAGGTCTATAACCAGCCTGAGGAGGTCTATAACTGCCTGAGTGGGTCTATAACCAGCCTGAGGAGGTCTATAACCAGCCTTAGGAGGTCTATAACCAGCCTGAGTGGGTCTATAACCAGCCTGAGGAGGTCTATAACCAGCCTGAGGAGGTCTATAACCAGCCTGAGGAGGTCTATAACCAGCCTGAGTAGGTCTATAACCAGCCTGAGGAGGTCTATAACCAGCCTGAATAGGTCTATAACCAGCCTGAGGAGGTCTATAACCAGCCTGAGTGGGTCTATAACCAGCCTGAGGAGGTCTATAACCAGCCTGAGTGGGTCTATAACCAGCCTGAGAAGGTCTATAACCAGCCTGAGGAGGTCTATAACCAGCCTGAGGAGGTCTATAACCAGCCTGAGTAGGTCTATAACCAGCCTGAGGAGGTCTATAACCAGCCTGAGGAGGTCTATAACCAGCCTGAGTAGGTCTATAACCAGCCTGAGGAGGTCTATAACCAGCCTGAATAGGTCTATAACCAGCCTGAGTAGGTATATAACCAGCCTGAGGAGGTCTATAACCAGCCTTAGGAGGTCTATAACCAGCCTAAGGAGGTCTATAACTGCCTGAGTGGGTCTATAACCAGCCTGAGGAGGTCTATAACCAGCCTGAGTGGGTCTATAACCAGCCTGAGGAGGTCTATAACCAGCCTGAGGAGGTCTATAACCAGCCTGAGTAGGTCTATAACCAGCCTGAGGAGGTCTATAACCAGCCTGAATAGGTCTATAACCAGCCTGAGGAGGTCTATAACCAGCCTGAGTGGGTCTATAACCAGCCTGAGGAGGTCTATAACCAGCCTGAGTGGGTCTATAACTGCCTGAGTGGGTCTATAACCAGCCTGAGGAGGTCTATAACCAGCCTTAGGAGGTCTATAACCAGCCTGAGTGGGTCTATAACCAGCCTGAGGAGGTCTATAACCAGCCTGAGGAGGTCTATAACCAGCCTGAGGAGGTCTATAACCAGCCTGAGTAGGTCTATAACCAGCCTGAGGAGGTCTATAACCAGCCTGAATAGGTCTATAACCAGCCTGAGGAGGTCTATAACCAGCCTGAGTGGGTCTATAACCAGCCTGAGGAGGTCTATAACCAGCCTGAGTGGGTCTATAACCAGCCTGAGAAGGTCTATAACCAGCCTGAGGAGGTCTATAACCAGCCTGAGGAGGTCTATAACCAGCCTGAGTAGGTCTATAACCAGCCTGAGGAGGTCTATAACCAGCCTGAGGAGGTCTATAACCAGCCTGAGTAGGTCTATAACCAGCCTGAGGAGGTCTATAACCAGCCTGAATAGGTCTATAACCAGCCTGAGTAGGTATATAACCAGCCTGAGGAGGTCTATAACCAGCCTTAGGAGGTCTATAACCAGCCTAAGGAGGTCTATAACTGCCTGAGTGGGTCTATAACCAGCCTGAGGAGGTCTATAACCAGCCTGAGTGGGTCTATAACCAGCCTGAGGAGGTCTATAACCAGCCTGAGGAGGTCTATAACCAGCCTGAGTAGGTCTATAACCAGCCTGAGGAGGTCTATAACCAGCCTGAATAGGTCTATAACCAGCCTGAGGAGGTCTATAACCAGCCTGAGTGGGTCTATAACCAGCCTGAGGAGGTCTATAACCAGCCTGAGTGGGTCTATAACCAGCCTGAGGAGGTCTATAACCAGCCTGAGGAGGTCTATAACCAGCCTGAGGAGGTCTATAACCAGCCTGAGTAGGTCTATAACCAGCCTGATGAGGTCTATAACCAGCCCGAGGAGGTCTATAACCAGCCTGAGTACGTCTATAACCAGCCTGAGGAGGTCTATAACCAGCCTGAATAGGTCTATAACCAGCCTGAGTAGGTCTATAACCAGCCTGAGGAGGTCTATAACCAGCCTTAGGAGGTCTATAACCAGCCTGAGGAGGTCTATAACTGCCTGAGTGGGTCTATAACCAGCCTGAGGAGGTCTATAACCAGCCTGAGGAGGTCTATAACCAGCCTGAGGAGGTCTATAACCAGCCTGAGGAGGTCTATAACCAGCCTGAGGAGGTATATAACCAGCCTGAGGAGGTCTATAACCAGCCTGAGGAGGTCTATAACTCCATTAGTTTGAATTGTGTTACTTTACAGCTCAGTTCGATTGCTTGATACTTTGCTTCTCCTCTTCCTCTTGGCCTGTGTACTCTGGTTAATGGAGGGAGTAAACAGTGGTCTCTCTTCACCCACCAGTTCTGTCCTCTCTCCCTCCTCTTGGCCTGTGTACTCTGGTTAATGGAGGGTGAAAACAGTAGTCTTTCTTTGTTTCCAAACCAGTTCTGTCTCTGTTCATTCATCCATCTTTATTGATCTGAGACCTGATCCTAGACCACCTCTACTACCCTGAGACCTGATCCTAGACCACCACTACTACCCTGAGACCTGATCCTAGACCACCACTCCTACTCTGAGACCTGATCCTAGACCTGATCCTAGACATGATCCTAGACCTGATCCTAGTCCACCACTCCTACCCTGAGACAGGAGCCTTGTCCAAAAAAAACGTCCTAAATAGTAGGAGGTTTGAGTATGCAAAAAATAAGAATGTTTTATATTGTGTTACATTTCTGAAATCAAGTGTACATTAAATGCCAGGATGTCATACACCTTTCAGCTTTGAGAAGAGCTGATAATCAGATCTGAGAATGTGCTACCAAAAATGTACTAATAACGTGAAACAACTCAATCTCGCATGATGCATTCTCAGCATGCGAAAACAGAACATTTTCTAGTATGTGCATTTTCTAAAGTCGAGTGTCTTTTAAATGCCAGGATGTTGTACTCATTTAAAATCGAGTATCCTTTAAATGCCAGGATGTGGTACTCATTTAAAATCGAGTATCCTTTAAATACCAGGATGTTGTACTCATTTAAAATCGAGTATCCTTTAAATGCCAGGATGTGGTACTCATTTAAAATCGAGTATCCTTTAAATACCAGGATGTTGTACTCATTTAAAATCGAGTATCCTTTAAATGCCAGGATGTTGTACTCATTTAAAATCGAGTATCCTTTAAATGCCAGGATGTTGTATTAATTTTGTCTCTTCATCTAGTAGAATTAGATGCACACTTTTCCACAATGCATTGGAAGAGGTGGGCAAGGTAGTGATAAGCCCTAGTTCTGTTCAACTAGCCAAACAACACAACTAGGCTATTAACTGGGAAGATGCTGAATTATGAAACTCCTGCGGTGCTCTTCAAATGTAGGCTAAGCAGTTTTTGTTCTCCTTTAAAATTATCATGAGAATTGCATTTTTTTTGGGGGGGGGGGGGGGATTCCTGTTTCCTTGTTGAAAAGTGTTTATTGTTCTCTTGGACTTTACCAGAGCTTTTAAACTAAATACTAAACCATCTTTTGATTTGTGAATGTGTCTTCACTCAGGATGTGGCTGTGATGTCATGTCAATCAGGCCTTTTGATTTGAACATATGGATTAGGTTTAGGTTTGTAGCCTAGGATACCATTTTAATTATTTAATTAATGGATCAAGTCTTAGCGGTCATTCTGATCTCATTTCCAATTATCAGTGCTTTACTTTATTGTGTTGCTGTCCAGCAGTTTCTGAATTTGTGATGATCCTGACTGTCCACGTTTTTCTGTACAATAGCCCATCGATTTGAAGACTTGAAAAGTTTTTGTGTGTGCACTAGGCTATTTGATCAAATGTATTATAAATGTCCCTTTTCCAGGACCCTGCCTTTCAAAGATAATTCGTAAAAATCCAAATAACTTCACAGATCTTCATTGTAAAGGGTTTAAACACTGTTTCCAATGCTTGTTCAATGAACCATAAACAATTAGTGAACATGCACCTGTTGAATGGTCGTTAAGACACTAACAGCTTACAGATGGTAGGCAATTAAGGTCACAGTTATGAAAACTTAGGACACTAAAGAGGCCTTTCTACTGACTCTGAAAAACACCAAAAGAAAGATGCTCAGGGAACCTGCTCATCTGCGTGAACGTGCCTTAGGCATGCTGCAAGGAGGCATGAGGACTGCACATGTGGCCAGGGCAATAAATAAATTGCAATGTGAGATGCCTAATACAGCGCTACAGGGAGACAGGACGGCATCATCTGTGGATCTGTTGGGAATGCGAATTGGAGTGGGTCCATGGTCCCTGGGATGTGAGCCATAACCAGCCTTTCTAAACATTGCTTGGCTACAGATGTAGTGTGCTACAGGTGGTAGTCATGTAGACAGGTTATCCTGGCGTGCTTTTGCACAGGGACTATGGTGGTCGGCTTGAAACATTTACAGTCATGGCCAAAGGTTTTGAGAATTACACAAATATTAATTTTCACCAAGTCTGCTGCCTCAGTTTGTATGATGGCAATTTGCAAATACTCCAGAACGTTATGAAGAGTGATCAGATGAATTGCAAGCTTCAGAAGGAGGGTGGTGCTTGGAATCATTGTTCTTCCTCTGTCAACCATGGTTACCTGCAAGGAAACACGTGCCGTCATCATTGCTTTGCACAAAAAGGGATTCACAGGCAAGGACATTGCTGCTAGTAAGATTGCACCTAAATCAACCATTTATCGGATCATCAAGAACTTCAAGGAGAGAGGTTCAATTGTTGTGAAGAAGGCTTCAGGGCGCCCAAGAAAGTCCAGCAAGCGCCAGGACTATCTCCTAAAGTTGATTCAGCTGCGAGATCGGGGCAACACCAGTACAGGGCTTGCTCAGGAATGGCAGCAGACACATTCTAGTCATCAGTTTCACATGGAATTGTTGTGCAATTTTGATGTTTAAATATTAAACTATTTGTGAAAAGATTAAATGTAATTTTAGCTTCTAAGTGAGAATTGTTTTCATAAGTGAACTATGTTCACTCAGTGGCCCCCATGTGAACATGCATTGGTTGTGAACTATGAAACACGCCCTTCTCTCCGCCACAACAAAAGCCCATTGACAAAAGTCAACCTCTTGTGTTCCCCATGACGTGAGGACTGCTGTCCATATGTTTAAAAGGGCTAATATCAACTACAGAACTAAGCCAACCTCAGCGTAGGCTCTGGTTGCGAATGGTTGAACGACTACAACCTAACAAAATTAACATTGGGTTCCCGATGACATGAGGACTGATGTCCATACGTGTAGAAGGGCGAATTTCAACATGGAGGTGATGATTGCCACGCTGGAAGGATGAATATGACTATACCAGCCAGAATATACCATGAGTTTATAGTATGGTAACTTGGTATGAACTTTGAACTCTTATTCACTAAAGAAGTGATACATCCTAGACGTCGAGTTAGCAGCAGCAGCTGTTCGAACGTTCGAACGTATCTGTTCTACCACATGACGGCGGTACTACAACGTATCCTTCCTACCACAAGACATATTCTTCAGGACTAGGGAGATCTCTGCTAGGCAACCCAGCCTTCCATCTTCAACCAATCTATCGAAGCACAGCTTAGAGTAAACTTATGAACTCCGTATTGTAAATACAGAATCTTATCCATTCTAAATAACCGCCGATTTGGAAAATAAAAAATGCAAGAAATATTTACTCTAAGCTGTGCTTCGATAGATTGGTTGAAGATGGAAGGTTTCTTGCATTTTTTATTTTCGAAATCGGCGGTTATTTAGAATGCATAAGATTCTGTATTTACAATACGGAGTTCATAAGGTCTGATAGAGACCCAATCTTTTTGTTCCTTAGTCTTCCGCACTTTCATTCAAACCAAACCCAACCCGCTTTCTTTGTGTAAACAGCCGTCATATCGGTTCTGTCCGCTAGGGACGTTTTCTTGTATGACATAATTAGTAATCAACGTATGATCCATCTGGTGTACATGTAATTCTGTGTGATTACTTAGGTATTTAGTAAATAAATAATAAAACAACATTTTGTATTGCTGATTCAACTTGTTTGCCAGGGTTCATGAAAATAACCAAGAATTTTACGACGTTCAGATGAGACTGAATAAGGTGACGATTGATAATTGACTGCTATTGACATAAAATATTACCAGGTCTTTAAGAGTTTATTCAGAAGATAACAGCTCTATAAAAATAATTCCGTGGTGCCCCAACATCCTAGTTAATTACATTTACATGATTAGTTTAATGAGGCAATATTAATTAGAGAATTGATTTGATAAAAGTGAATGTCATATATCACTTAATCCATAGCAAGACACGACAGGTGTCACAAGATTTCCAAAACTTAGCGACATCTTGGGTAGTCCTCGGTCAATAGAAACACCCAAGCAACCGTTGGGTGGTCTTCTCCCTGGCGAGGTGGCCGGGCCATGTGTAACCCAACATCTCTGTATGAACAGGGCACCATTAACAGTTCCTGTTCTACCCCTCTACGTTTTTCCACCCAGTACAAGGGACCCCTCTCGATGGCGTAATAAGGAGTGGTTAACTCACCTTCCGAGCTGATACTCCTTCCATCTATCCTCTTCGACCTTCGCCAGGCTACGCAGAAGGTGAGGTCCCGGTGTTGGGCCGTTCCGAATTGGCCCATTAGCTTTTCCGACAGGGTGAGGTTGTGCTTGTTGGGACGAGGGAGGGGCGCTCCTGGTCAGGGTCGGATGACTCCGTACCAAACCCCTCCAGGTGCTTTCTCTTGAGATGACTCCTGAAACACCTTGCGTAACTGCTCCCTCTGGAGCTCGTCGACTTGACTCAGGACGGAGGTCTGGTTAGATCCGGATCCTGCCAGGTTGCTCTCGAAACCCCTCCAGGTGTCCTCCTCTGTGCTCTCCTGGAACAAGTTCCTCAGTCGGTCATCTGGGGGAGTCTTCTTCTCCCCCCTGGTCTGACAAGGAATCCCGGTTGCCCTGCCATACCTCCTTAGCTTCATACCATCCCTTCCCATGCAGTTTGCGCCTTCAAGTGCGTCTCCGGGTGGGCTCTGAGTGAGGTCTCCGGGCTCTATTAGGGCCACTCCCTCGACCCACCTTCCTCCACAGAAGCTCAAACAGAGGAAAGTCCTTCCCCAGTAGCACCGGTACCAACGATCAGGGTGGTCTTCCCGGTTGGTGTATGGAAGCTGACTCAGGCTCTGGGGAAGCATTTGGTGTGCCAGTGGAAGCAGGCTACAGTGGTTTCCTTCTCGAGACGGGGCGGGTTGGACCTGATCTCCGCCCGTACCAGAGACACCACGCTTCGCGGATCTAGGAAGGCCTCCCAGTCCATTCCACTTACACGCACTGGCACACTCCAAACCGGGGCCAGCTCCACATGCCAATATATCTGTGGCCCGGGACGTTCCGTCTGGTCACAGGGGGTGGCTGATGATTCAGTGGGCATAGGGACGTCTACACTGGGGCAGTGTCTAGCCATATGACCATATGTGTTGCACTTGAAACACTGTATAGGACCCGGAGGCGTGGCCTTACTAAATATCTTGCCTATGGGGCTGGGTGCTGGCCTGGCCTTGTCGACCCTCCTGCTAGCCATGGGACATACCACTGGAGTGGTCTTCTCTCCCCGGCTAACAGCAGCAAGGCTTTTAGTACACAAATATAACTCGATGCACTGGACTAGGTGGTTAATTAACCTGTCTACGATACTGGTTCCCAATTGGGAATCAACCGTCCCACGTGCAGCTGAAACGGTGGCGCATGGAACGCAAAAATATTCTTAAAAATATTTAACCTCCACACATTAACAAGTCCAATAGCTCAAATGAAAGATAAACATCTTGTTCATTTAGCCAGCAAGTCAGATTTCTAAAATGTTTTACGGCGAAAACATAGCACATATATATGTAAAACCACCACCAGACACAGCTCATTTCAATAGCCAAAACATGCAATCAACAAACGCAGGATTAAAAAATAAATCGCTCACTAACCTTTTGAAAATCTTCATCAGATGACAGTAATATGACATATTACACAGTACATATTTTTTTTTTTCAATAATATGCCATTTATATCCATAAATGTCCATTTACAGTGAGTTCACCTTCAGAAATTACTCAAAAATGCCCGCAGGAAATCTATGTAGCGCGGCAAGATAACGTAAATAGACATCATAAACTTTGACTAAATATACATGTTCTACATATAGTTAGAAAGATACACTGCTTCTTTATGCAACCGCTGTGTTAGATTTATTTTTAACGTTACAGAAATCGCACACTATTCCATATTGTGAGACAGCGCTCAGTTCCAAGCTACATTTCCACGTAATGTTGGAGTCAACAGAAACACAGATTTAAGCATAAATATTCCCTTACCTTCGATGGTCTTCGTTCAGAATGTTCTGGAAGGCTTCATACTTACCCAATACATCGTTTGGTTTCAAGTCTTGCGTCTTTGTATTAGCTACTGCTAATAACATCAGCTGAAATGCACCCAAAACGTCCTCTGGTCCGGATAAGTTGCGCATCAAAACTTCAAAATTACACATTATATGTCGACTAAACAGGTCAAACTAAGTGCAGAAGCAAGCTTTATGATGTTTTAGACGTGCAAAACAAACTTCAATTCAATCGGCCATCGTCTGCCCTTCTCTTCAGTGCTGGAAACAAAGGAATGGCTGTGACCAATTCGCGCCCATACGCACAGCCTATTCTCTCGTGGCACGCACTAATTTCACTCCCATAGGGTCAATTCTCGCGCGATTTGAACGGTTTGAAGCTCTAATGAAAGAGGACATCTAGCGGAAGAGATAGAAAGTGTCCGCAGAATCATAGCTGGTTGGGAAGGGTGGGGGCCATGACGTCAAAGTTGCTCCAACTTTCATGGCCACAAAAACTAGTTTGGAAGAATGCCTGCCCTGTGAGTTCTGCTATACTTACAGACATAATTCCAACGGTTTTAGAATCTTTAGAGTGTTTTCTATCCAATAATATTGGATATTTATTTGCATATATTAACAATTTTTGAAAGATTTTTTTTCCAGTTTACTAGGGGTACCCAATCTCTCCAAAGGGGGCGTATGTCTGCCATATCCTCAACAGGTTAAGTGTAACTGGATTTTCCTGACCGACTATCCTCTGCGTGGTGACGGGTAATTCCCTCAAACATTACCTGGGTTTCTAACATTTCGGCCATTGTTTTTGTTGAGCCTAGCCACCCCCTTACCAGAAGAATAAGTTGGTAGAGCTAGGCCTTTGGTAGAGCTAGCGCACTTCCAGTTATGAAACCTTTGGACCCAGTCTCTGGGATTCAGCTGATAGCAGGACTGAATCTCCGCCTTGAAGAGTGCGTAATCCACGGCAGCCCCTCAAATGCCGCAGTACGCCGCCTGTGCTTTTCCTGTGAGCAGGGGAGCCAAGAGGCCCGCCCTGTCATCCTGAGGCCATCTCTCGCTCTGCGCCGTTCGTTCGAAGGCCAGAAGATAGCCTTCCACATTGACGTCCTCCGACAGACGTCGTATTGAAATTGGGCATCCTACGATCCCTGGGAGATGGGCGGTCTGAGGAGGTCTAGGGTCTCCTGTTGGGCGATGGCGCATTAGCCTTTAGCTAATGTAGCTAACTCTGCAGCAGGTGTAGTGGGCTTCTGAAAGATAAAAAGAATCACAGCCACCGGAAAGGGGATTGACTCTTTCCTCAAAGTGCCTGCATTCTCCACCAGTTGTGATGGATCAGCTAGTCCAAAACACCTTAACACAGGCGGGAGGCGTGTGCAAAGCTGTCATCAAAAGTTTGGACACATCTACAAAGGGGGGCTACTTTGAAGAATCTCAAATATAAAATGTATTTTGACTTGTTTAACACCTTTTGGGGGGGGGTTACTAAATTATTCCATAAGTCATAGTTTTGATGTCATTCTGCAATGTAGAAAATAGTAAAAACAAAAGCAAAAACCCTTGAGTGAGTAGGTGTGTCCAAACTTTTGACTGGTACTGTAAACAGTCCGGGTGGCAATTTGATTCATTTTCAGGAGTCTTATGGCTTGGGGTTAGAAGCTGTTAAGGAGCCTTTTGGACCTAGACTTGGCGCTCCGGTACCGCTTACCATGCGGGAGCAGAGAGAACAGTCTATGACTTGGGTGACTGGAGTCTTTGACTGTTTTCTGGGGCTTTCTCTGACATCGCCTAGTATATACTGTAGGTCCTGGATGGCAGGAAGCTTGACCCCGGTGATGTAATAGGCCGTACGCACTACCCTCTGTATCAACTGCCAATCAGTTTCCATACCAGGCGGTGATGCAACTGGTCAGGATGCACTATGGTGCAGCTGTTGAACTTTTCGAAGATCTGAGGACCCATGGCAAATATTTTTAGACTGCCGAGGGGGGAAAGGTGTTGTCATGCTCTCTTCATGACTGTCTTGGTGTGTTTGGACACCAAGGAACTTGAAACTCTCGACCCGCTCCATTACAACCCTGTCGATGTGAATGGAGGACTGTTTGGCCCTCCTTTTCCTGTAGTCCATGATCATCTCTTTTGTTTTGCTCATGTTGAGGGAGAGGTTGTTGTCCTGGCACCACACGGCAAGGTCTCTGACCTTCTCCCTATAGATTGTCTCATCGTTGTCGGTGATCAGGCCTACCACTGTTGTGTCATCAGAAAACTTAATGATGGTGTTGGAGTCATGCTTGGCCATGCAGTCGTGGGTGAACAGGGAGTACAGTAGTGGACTAAACACAAACCCCTGAAGGGCCCCCGTGTAGAGAATAAGCATGATGTATGTGTTGTTGCCTACCCTCACCACCTGGGGTTGGCCCGTCAGGAAGTCCAGGATCAAATTGCAGAGGGAGGTGTTTAGTCCCAGGGTCTTTAGCTTAGTGATGCGCTTTGAGGGTACTATAGTGTTGAACGCTGAGCTGTAGTCAATGAATAGCATTCTCACATAGATGTTATTTTTGTCCAGGTGAGAAAGGGCAATGTGAAGTGCGATTGAGATTGCGCCATCTGTGGACCTGTTGGGGCGGTATGCATATTGGATTGAGTCTCGGATTTCTGGGATGATGGTGTTGATGTGAGCCATGACCAGCCTATCAAAGCACTTCATGGCTACCGACATGAGTGCTACGGGGCGGTAGTCATTTAGGGAGGTTATCTTTGCTTCCTTGGGCACAGGGACTATGGTGTTCTGCTTGAAACAAGTAGGTATTATATAATCGGTCAGGGAAATTGAAGACACTTGCCAGTTGATCCACGCATGCTCTGAGTACATGTTCCGGTATCCGTCTGGCCCCACGGCTATGTGAATGTTGACCTGTTTAATGGTCTTGCTCACATTGGCTACGGAGAGCGTGATCACATAGTCATCCTGATCAGCTGTTGCTCTCATGAATGTTTCAGTGTTTCTTGGCTCGAAGCGAGCATAAAAGACAATGAGCTCGTCGGGTCGAACGTTGCACAGGCAACTTTAGCATTTTAGATCACTAGCAAGTTAAATTACTTACTACTTTTTAGCTCTTCCTCTTGGTCAGTGAAGAGCGGGTACTGTTACCCCAGGGAACACTCGAAAGGTGAGAGCCCAGTGGCAGAAAAGGGGAGGGTGTTGCAGGCGTATTCAACCCACCTAAGTTGCTGGCTCAATGTGGTGGGGTTGGCGGAGACAAGAAATTGAAGAGTCATCTCCAGGTCTTGATTTACTCGCGCCAACGACCCAATGAGCGTGCAGAACGCCTTCCAGAATCGTGATGAGTTCTGAGGACCCCGGTTGGAGACCATGTCCACCGGGAGTCCGTGGATCCAGAAGGCGTGCTGCACCTTGAGACGTCTCTTTGGCAGCTTGGGGAGAGGAATGAAGTGGGCGGCTTTGGAAAACCTGTCCACTACTGTCAGGATGGCGGTGTTGCCATCAGATGGGGGAAGAACCGTGATGAAGTCCAGAGATATGTGAGACCAGAGACGTGAGGGACAGGCAGTGGTTAAAAAACGTGCAGGTGGCAATGAACGCGGAGACATCCGGTTATATGGTCCCCCCTCCCGGGGTTAGGCTGGGCACAGACCTTCTTCCCTATTCCCCAGTTGAGTGCCATTGCCAGACAAGAGGTGGGAAGGATGATCTCGGGATCCAAGGGTGTAGCCACGGGGCTATAGTAGCGTGACAGCACATCCGGCTTGATGCTCTTGGATCCTGGTCGGTAGGAGAGGGAGAAGTTAAACCTGGTAAAAAGCATGGCCCACCTAGCTTGCCTGGAATTGAGATGCTTGGCGGTGCGGATATATTCCAGGTTCTTGTGGTCCGTCCACACAATGAACGGATGTTCCGCCCCCTCCAACCAGTGTCTCCACTCCTCCAACGCCATCTTCGCCGCGAGAAGCTCACAATTCTGTCACAATTCCCCACTTCGTAGTTCCTCTCTGTGGCGTTGAAGCGATGAGAGAAGAAGGAGCAGGGATGTAACTTGAGGCCCAGGGCAGAAGGCTGGGACAGGACAGCCCCCACTCCGACATCCAAAGCATCGGACTCCACCTCGAACTGACGGGACAGGTCAGGATGAACCAATATGGGAGCAGTGGCAAAACGGTGTTTGAGATCCCGGAATGCCCTATCAGCAGCTGGGGACCATGTGAACGGAACCTTGGGAGAGGTGAGTGCAGACAGGGGGGAAGTCAGGGTGCTGTAACCCCGGATAATGTGGAAATAGAAGTAGGCAAATCCCATTAAACATTGAAGCTGCACTCTGGATGTAGGCTGGGGCCAATCCACCACTGCTCTGATATTCCCTGCAGCGATGATGTAGCCAAGAAAAGGGATGGTGGAGCTATGGAATTTGCATATCTCCGCTTTCACAAAAAGCTGGTTCTCCAGAAGGTGCTGGAGGACCTGTCGAACATGGAGCACGTGTTCTTGGGCTGAGTGGGAGGAAACGAGGATGTCATCGAGGTAGATGAAAGGAACCGGTTCAACGTGTCGCGGAGAATGTCACTAACCAGGCCCTGGAACACGGCAGTATTCGTAGTGGCCGCAGGCCGTGTTGAAGGCAGTCGTCCACTCACCCCCTTCCCGCATCTGCAGCAGAGAGTAGGTATTTCACAGGTCCAATTTGGAGAACACAATGGTCCCCTGGAGCGGCTCGAAGGCCGAGGCGAGAAATGGTAGCATGTAGCGGTTCTAGGGCGCAGGGTTTTGTCCTTCTTCTCCACAAAGTAGAACCTTGCACCGGCGGGGGAGACAGAAGGATGGATTCACCCAGCAGGGAATCCTTGATGCAGGTCTCCATAGCCTTGGTCTCCGGACCCAACAAACAGTACAGTAATCCCCGGGGATGTGTGGTGCCTGGGAGAAAATTGATCATGCAGTCATAGGGTCGGCGCAGAGGAAGTGAAGTTTCCCGGGCCTTACTGAAAACCTCCCAGAGGTCCTGGTACTCCGTGGGAATGGTGAAGAGGTCCGGGGTAACTTCAAAGCCCACGGGAGGACGTTCCGGGGCAGGTTGCACTGACTTCAGACAATGGGCTCCAGCCCATAATGGCACCAGCAGTCAAGTCCATGATGGGATTATGTTGCTGGAGCAAAGATAATCCCAATACCATGGGAACCTGAGGAGACTTAATCAGCATAAATTGGATTGTCTCGCTGTGGTTCCCTGACACTTGTAGGTTGATGGGAGTGGTATTGTGAGTGACTTGGCCTATAGAGCGCTGTCCAGCGCTCTAACGTTCATGGGAATGGAGAACGGCTGAGTGGGGATGCCCAGGTAGCTAAGAAATGCACCGTAGCTCCACAAAATAGACAGCTCTGGGTGTGGAGTCGGCGAAAGCGTTCAGCCGGAGTCAATCTAGCTCTTCCCAGGTGCATGGACTCCGAAGGAGGCGAGTTGGCAGCTCTCGTGAGATAACTCCGGTGACTTAGGGTTCACTCGGACATGAAGACTTCAGGGGTCTCCGAGATTCTTCGGAGTCGAGGTGGGAATCGAGGGCAAACGAGGGCGACAGGGCACAGGTTCCCGCTCCCTCGAAGCCGCCCATTGATCTGGATGGTTAAGGCTATAAGGGAGTCAAGGTCCATGAGCAGCTCCCGGGCTGCAAGCTCATCTTTGACCAACTCCGATAATCCGTGAAGGAACATGTCGAGCAATGCTTCCGGATTCCAGGTACTCTCATCCACCAGCGTGTGAAAATACACCCCATAGTCTGCCACAATACGGGAGTCTTGACGTAGCTGGAGCAGCTTACAAGCAGCCTCTTTCCCAGACAACGAAGAATCAAACACCTTCCGAACTTCTTCCACGAGCTCCTCTAGACTGAGGCAGACAGCAGACTGTTGCTCCCACACCGCCGTAGCCCAGGCGAGTGCCCTCCTGAACATCAGCGTTGTGATGTACGCTATCCTCGAGCGGTCCGAGGGGAACGAAGAAGGCTGCAGCTCAAAAATGAGGGAGCACTGGGATAGAAAAGCCCGGCAGGTTCCGGAATATCCAGGTTAGCGCTCTGGAGCAGGTAAGCGGGGTTCTCGGGACACTGGGATAGGCTGAGAGATTTTGGGTGTGACCCGCTGCCCAGTGGGGAATCCGCGGAACTGCTCCAGCATTGTCTCGAATGCCTGGTCATGGCATTCTGCCAGGGTATGGAGTCCCTCCATAAGACATTGCAGTAACTCCTCATGTCGTCCAATGGTGGCTCCTTGCAGGGAGACATCATTGTGGTGCTGGTCGGAGTCTGCTGGGCTGGTCGTGGACAGTTCGTACTATCAGAACTCAGAATGAGACCCAGATGCAGACAGCTAGAGCTAGAGTGTTTATTGACCCAAAGAGGGGGCAGGCAAAAGACAGGTCAGAGTCAGTGAAGTACAGAACAGCTGGCAGGCTTGGGGTCAGGACAGGCAGAGGTTTATAAATGGGTCAGAGTCAGGCAGGTACAGAACGGCAGGCATTCTCGGGGTTAGGGCAGGCAGAGGTCAGAAAACTAGAAAACAGAACTCGAGAAAGCAGCGAGATGGGAAAACAGGCTGGTAAGACCTGACAAGACAAGACGAACTGCAACCGACAAACAGAGAACACAGGTATAAATGCACTAGGGATAATGAGGAAGATGGGTGACACATGGACGGGGGTGGAGACAAGCACAAAGACAGGTGAAACAGATCAGGGTGTGACAGAACAGTGGTTAAAAATATCAAAATCAAATCAAATTCATTTATATAGCCCTTCGTACATCAGCTGATATCTCAAAGTGCTGTACAGAAACCCAGCCTAAAACCCCAAACAGCAAGCAATGCAGGTGTAGAAGCACGGTGGCTAGGAAAAACTCCCTAGAAAGGCCAAAACCTAGGAAGAAACCTAGAGAGGAACCAGGCTATGTGGGGTGGCCAGTCCTCTTCTGGCTGTGGTAGGTGGAGATTATAACAGAACATGGCCAAGATGTTCAAATGTTCATAAATGACCAGCATGGTCGAAAAATAATAAGGCAGAACAGTTGAAACTGGAGCAGCAGCACGGTCAGGTGGACTGGGGACAGCAAGGAGTCATCATGTCAGGTAGTCCTGGGGCATGGTCCTAGGGCTCAGGTCCTCCGAGAGAGAGAAAGAAAGAGAGAATTAGAGAGAGCATATGTGGGGTGGCCAGTCCTCTTCTGACTGTGCCGGGTGGAGATTACAACAGAACATGGCCAAGATGTTCAAATGTTCATAAATGACCAGCATGGTCGAAAAATAATAAGGCAGGACAGTTGAAACTGGAGCAGCAGCATGGCCAGGTGGACTGCGGACAGCAAGGAGTCATCATGTCAGGTTGTCCTGGGGCATGGTCCTAGGGCTCAGGTCCTCCGAGAAAGAGTGAAAGAGAGAATTAGAGAACGCACACTTAGATTCACACAGGACACCGAATAGGACAGGAGAAGTACTCCAGATATAACAAACTGACCCTAGCCCCCCCGACACATAAACTACTGCAGCATAAATACTGGAGGCTGAGACAGGAGGGGTCAGGAGACATTGTGGCCCCATCCAAGGACACCCCCGGACAGGGCCAAACAGGAAGGATATAACCCCACCCACTTTGCCAAAGCACAGCCCCCACACCACTAGAGGTATATCTTCAACCACCAACTTACCATCCTGAGACAAGGCTGAGTATAGCCCACAAAGATCTCCGCCATGGCACAACCCAAGGGGGGGCGCCAACCCAGAAAGGACGAACACATCAGTGAATCAACCCACTCAGGTGACGCACCCCTTCCAGGGACGGCATGAGAGAGCCCCAGTAAGCCAGTGACTCAGCCCCTGTAATAGGGCTAGAGGCAGAGAATCCCAGTGGAAAGAGGGGAACCGGCCAGGCAGAGACAGCAAGGGCGGTTCGTTGCTCCAGAGCCTTTCTGTTCACCTTCCCACTCCTGGGCCAGACTACATTCAATCATATGACCCACTGAAGAGATGAGTCTTCAGTAAAGACTTAAAGGTTGAGACCGAGTTTGCGTCTGTCGTGGAAATTTCCTTAATTACCAAATGATGAGAGAGCAAATCACACACGAGTCAGAGTTATGCTTAATCTTCACCTTTAATAATAATGAAGCTTTTGCAATAGCATTTTGACTTTCAACAGTTCAGTATCTCTAATGAAAAGTTGAGAGTGCTCAACATAATGGCAAATGGGTTCCTTTATAGCAAAGATCCACCCCCTCTCAAGACGACATGACAAAACACAGGTCTTAGGAACTTACACAAAGAAAAAACCTTACTTCAGAGAGAATATCCCCTAGTCAGACAGAGTGGGCTATAAATTATCGTTCAGTTTGGTCTCCTAAACAAAGCTCTTATCTCGTCCTTGGTACAAAATGGTACCAAGACATTACCCCCACCCTATGATATACATCAAATTGTCATTTAGATAGAACCAATTCTAAATACAACCAATCCTGGACAAGCTCACGGAGAGGAGAGTGGGGCTATAGGTCAAAAGATATGTTTACACATGATGACCCCTTGACCTCTCCCCTCTCTGCGGTCCATGCAACTTAGTCTTGACATAGAACAGATAACTGCCAATGGCCACCACTATAGTACAACAAAATACATTCTTATGAGAAATAACTCATAAGCATATAATGAAAATAAAACATCTTATCTATGTTACCCAACTAATTCTGATCATTCCACAACACGTCTCTGACATGGGTAGGCAGACCGTTCCATAAAAATGGAGCTCTATAGGAGAAAGCCCTGCCTCCAGCTGTTTGCTTAGAAATTCTAGGGACAATTAGGAGGCCTGCGTCTTGTGACCGTAGCGTACGTGTAGGTATGTATGGCAGGACCAAATCAGAGAGATAGGTAGGAGCAAGCCCATGTAATGCTTTGTAGGTTAGCAGTAAAACCTTGAAATCAGCCCTTGCTTTGACAGGAAGCCAGTGTAGAGAGGCTAGCACTGGAGTAATATGATCACATTTTTTGGTTGTAGTCAGGATTCTAGCAGCCGTATTTAGCACTAACTGAAGTTTATTTAGTGCTTTATCCGGGTAGCCGGAAAGTAGAGCATTGCAGTAGTCTAACCTAGAAGTGACAAAAGCATGGATTAATTTTTCTGCATCATTTTTGGACTGAAAGTTTCTGATTTTTGCAATGTTACATAGATGGAAAAAAGCTGCCCTTGAAATGGTCTTGATATGTTCTTCAAAAGAGAGATCAGGGTCCAGAGTAACGCCGAGGTCCTTCACAGTTTTATTTGAGACGACTGTACAACCATTAAGATTAATTGTCAGATTCAACAGAAGATCTCTTTGTTTCTTGGGACCTAGAACAAGCATCTCTGTTTTGTCCGAGTTTAAAAGTAGAAAGTTTGCAGCCATCCACTTCCTTATGTCTGAAACACATGCTTCTAGCAAGGGCAATTTTGGGGCTTCACCATGTTTCATTGAAATGTAAAGCTGTGTGTCATCCGCATAGCAGTGAAAGTTAACATTATGTTTTCGAATAACATCCCCAAGAGGTAAAATATATAGTGAAAACAATAGTGGTCCCAAAACGGAACCTTGAGGAACACCGAAATTTACAGTTGATTTGTCAGAGGACAAACCATTCACAGAGACAAACTGATAACTTTCCGACAGATAAGATCTAAACCAGGCCAGAACTTGTCCGTGTAGACCAATTTGGGTTTCCAATCTCTCCAAAAGAATGTGGTGATCGATGGTATCAAAAGCAGCACTAAGATCTAGGAGCACGAGGACAGATGCAGAGCCTCGGTCCGATGCCATTAAAATGTCATTTACCACCTTCACAAGTGCAGTCTCAGTGCTATGATGGGGTCTAAAACCAGACTGAAGCATTTCGTATACATTGTTTGTCTTCAGGAAGGCAGTAAGTTACCTGCGCAACTGCCTTTTCTAAAATTTTTGAGAGGAATGGAAGATTCGATATAGGCCGATAGTTTTTTATATTTTCTGGGTCAAGGTTTGGCTTTTTCAAGAGAGGCTTTATTACTGCCACTTTTAGTGAGTTTGGTACACATCCGGTGGATAGAGAGACGTTTATTATGTTCAACATAGGAGGGCCAAGCACAGGAAGCAGCTCTTTCAGTAGTTTAGTTGGAATAGGGTCCAGTATGCAGCTTGAAGGTTTAGAGGCCATGATTATTTCCATCATTGTGTCAAGAGATATAGTACTAAAACACTTGAGCGTCTCTCTTGATCCTAGGTCCTGGCAGAGTTGTGCAGACTCAGGACAACTGAGCTTTGAAGGAATACGCAGAATTAAAGAGGAGTCCGTAATTTGCTTTCTAATAATCATGATCTTTTCCTCAAAGAAGTTCATGAATTTATCACTGCTAAAGTGAAAGTCATCCTCTCTTGGGGAATGCTGCTTTTTAGTTAGCTTTGCGACAGTATCAAAAAATAATTTCGGATTGTTCTTATTTTCCTCAATTAAGTTAGAAAAATAGGATGATCGAGCAGCAGTAAGAGCTCTTCGATACTGCACGGTACTGTCTTTCAAAGCTAGTCGGAAGACTTCCAGTTTGGTGTGGCGCCATTTCCGTTCCAGTTTTCTGGAAGCTTGCTTCAGAGCTCGGGTATTTTCTGTGTACCAGGGAGCTAGTTTCTTATGAGAAATGTTTTTAGTTTTTAGGGGTGCAACGGCATCTAGGGTATTGCGCAAGGTTAAATTGAGTTCCTTAGTTAGGTGGTTAACTGATTTTTGTCCTCTGGCGTCCTTGGGTAGACAGAGTGAATCTGGAAGGACATCAAGGAATCTTTGTGTTGTCTGTGAATTTATAGTACGACTTTTGATGTTCCTTGGTTGGGGTCTGAGCAGATTATTTGTTGCAATTGCAAACGTAATAAAATGGTGGTCCGATAGTCCAGGATTATGAGGAAAAACATTAAGATCCACAACATTTATTCCATGGGACAAAACTAGGTCCAGCGTATGACTGTGACAGTGAGTGGGTCCAGAGACATGTTGGACAAAACCCACTGAGTCGATGATGGCTCCGAAAGCCTTTTGGAGTGGGTCTGTGGACTTTTCCATGTGAATATTAAAGTCACCAAAGATTAGAATATTATCTGCTATGACTACAAGGTCCGATAGGAATTCAGGGAACTCAGTGAGGAACGCTGTATATGGCCCAGGAGGCCTGTAAACAGTAGCTATAAAAAGTGATTGAGTAGGCTGCATAGATTTCATGACTAGAAGCTCAAAAGACGAAAACGTCATATTTTTTTTTTGTAAATTGAAATTTGCTATCGTAAATGTTAGCAACACCTCCGCCTTTGCGGGATGCACGGGGGATATGGTCACTAGTGTAGCCAGGAGGTGAGGCCTCATTTAACACAGTAAATTCATCAGGCTTAAGCCATGTTTCAGTCAGGCCAATCACATCAAGATTATGATCAGTGATTAGTTCATTGACTATAATTGCCTTTGAAGTAAGGGATCTAACATTAAGTAGCCCTATTTTGAGATGTGAGATATCATGATCTCTTTCAATAATGACAGGAATGGAGGTGGTCTTTATCCTAGTGAGATTACTAAGGCGAACACCGCCATGTTTAGTTTTGCCCAACCTAGGTCGAGGCACAGACACGGTCTCAATGGTGATAGCTGAGCTGACTACACTGACTGTGCTAGTGGCAGACTCCACTATGCTGGCAGGCTGGCTAACAGCCTGCTGCCTGGCCTGCACCCTATTTCATTGTGGAGCTAGAGGAGTTAGAGCCCTGTCTATGTTGGTAGATAAGATGAGAGCACCCCTCCAGCTAGGATGGAGTCCGTCACTCCTCAGCAGGTCAGGCTTGGTCCTGTTTGTGGGTGAGTCCCAGAAAGAGGGCCAATTATCTACAAATTCTATCTTTTGGGAGGGGCAGAAAACAGTTTTCAACCAGCGATTGAGTTGTGAGACTCTGCTGTAGAGCTCATCACTCCCCCTAACTGGGAGGGGGCCAGAGACAATTACTCGATGCCGACACATCTTTCTAGCTGATTTACACGCAGAAGATATGTTGCGCTTGGTGATCTCTGACTGTTTCATCCTAACATCGTTGGTGCCGACGTGGATAACAATATCTCTATACTCTCTACACTCGCCAGTTTTAGCTTTAGCCAGCACCATCTTCAGATTAGCCTTAACGTCGGTAGCCCTGCCCCCCGGTAAACAGTGTATGATCGCTGGATGATTCGTTTTAAGTCTAATACTGCGGGTAATGGAGTCGCCAATGACTAGAGTTTTCAATTTGTCAGAGCTAATGGTGGGAAGCTTCGGCGTCTCAGACCCCATAACGGGAGGAGTAGAGACCAGAGAAGACTCTGCCTCTGACTCCGACTTGCTGCTTAATGGGGAAAACCGGTTGAAAGTTTCTGTCGGCTGAATGAGCGACACCGGTTGAGCGTTCCTACAGCATTTCCTTCCAGAAACCATGAGAAAGTTGTCCGGCTGCGGGGACTGTGCCAGGGGATTTATACTACTATCTGTACTTACTGGTGGCACAGACGCTGTTTCATCCTTTCCTACACTGAAATTACCCTTGCCTAACGATTGCGTCTGAAGCCGGGCTTGTAGCACAGCTATCCTCGCCATAAGGCGAGTATAGCGACTGCAATTAGAAGGCATCATGTTAATGTTACTACTTAGCTTCGGCTGTTGGAGGTCCTGACGAACCGTGTCCAGATAAAGCGTCCGGAGTGAAAAAGTTGAGGAGGAAAAAACAAAAATATAAACTTTAATTAAAAAGTAAAAACCGTAAAGTTGTCAGGTAGCAAAATAGGTTGGCAACAAAACGCACATTAACTCGAAAACAAGTCTGCAAGTTGTAAGTGGCAAGAGTTGTGGAATAGGGAGGGTAAGGGAAGACACCTGTATAAGAGTTGTGGAACAGGGAGGGTAAGGGAAGACACCTGTATAAGAGTTGTGGAACAGGGAGAGTAAGGGAAGACACCTGTATAAGAGTTGTGGAACAGGGAGAGTAAGGGAACACACCTGTATAAGAGTTGTGGAACAGGGAGAGTAAGGGAAGACACCTGTATAAGAGTTGTGGAACAGGGAGAGTAAGGGAAGACACCTGTATAAGAGTTGTGGAACAGGGAGAGTAAGGGAAGACACCTGTATAAGAGTTGTGGAAAAGGGAGAGTAAGGAAGACACCTGTGTAAAAGTTGTGGAACAGGGAGAGTAAGGGAAGACACCTGTATAAGAGTTGTGGAACAGGGAGAGTAAGGGAAGACACCTGTATAATAGTTGTGGAACAGGGAGAGTAAGGAAAGACACCTGTATAAGAGTTGTGGAACAGGGAGGGTAAGGGAAGACACCTGTATAAGAGTTGTGGAACAGGGAGGGTAAGGGAAGACACCTGAATAAGAGTTGTGGAACAGGGAGGGTAAGGGAAGACACCTGTATAAGATCCAGGAGAAGGTGGGGGTAGGGAGGTCCTCAGGCCGAGAGAAGGGCGGGAAGTGTAGTCACAAGACTGAGACAAGGACACACAAGGCTCAATAGTACATTGAAATTGGTGGGGAAACATTCGACTGGGATGTGTGATAATTGTCAAGAGGAGATGGAGACAGTGGAACGTGTTCTATTTCAGTGCCAGAAATATGTGAGAGATTGTTATTAGATTTGAAGAGTAATGAGGTTGAAGAGCCAGGATTACGTGGGGTAATCTTCAGGGAATATAGTATTTAATTATGTATTTCGTTTCCTTAGGGAGACTGGATTATTGGGTAGGATTGAGACCTTCCCTGTCTCTGGTCCACACTCCAGTCCAGTTGGTGCGGTAATGCACCTCAAACTTCTTCGGGATCGGTGTCCCTTCCACTGGATGGTTGAGCTAATGTAGGCTAATGCGATTAGTAACAAGAAAATGTCTCAGGACATAGACATATCTGATATTGGCAGAAAGCTTACATTCTTGTTCATCTAACTGCACTGTCCAATCTACAGTAGCTATTACAGTGAAATAATACCATGCTATTGTTTGAACAGAAATGCAGTGGTTCATTGGATCAGTCTAAAACGTTGCACATACACTGCTGCCATCTAGTGGCCAAAATCTAAATTGCAGCTGGGCTGGACTAATACATTATGTCTTTTCTCTTGCATTTCAAATATGATGGTACAAAAAAATACAAAAGAACGGTTATTTTTTTCTTTGTATGATTTTGTACCAGATCTATTGTGTTTTATTCTCCTACATTCCTCCTCGCATTTCCACAGAATGTTTCCTTTCAAATGGTACCAAGACTATGCATATCCTTGCTTCAGGGCCTGAGTTAGATTTGGGTGTCATTTTAGGCCATTTTTTTTAAAAAGGAGCAAGTTGGTGTTATGTAAGGACATGGCGCAGAGGGAAAAAGCTCTCAGAGTGAAGCAAATAGGGAAGTGTATGGTGGTGTGGAGCAACTGGACTGATCAAGCAGAGAAGCAGTGGATTAAAGGGGTGATAACAGGAGTGCCTGTGAGTGTCAGCACAAAAAAGGTAAGAAACAACCTGAGAGGAGACATTCTAGTGAATGTTCAAAGACTACCAGCAACAAAGGGTGGAGTTAAGATAGATAGCCTGTCTAGTAGGCCGGAGGGAGGAGGCGGTGGCAGTGGAGGAAGTAGGCAGGGTGCTGTTTGGAAGGGCAAAGTGGGATCCGTTTCAGGAGCTGAGTGAGCAGGTGATGGCTCGGGTGGATATGAGAGGGGATATACAGCTACGAGGCTATACCTAGTTCAGGGAAGAGGAGGAGGAAAGCAGTCCCATGGTGGACAGAGAAGTGTGGGGCAGTTGTGAAGAGTAGGAAAAAGGACATTTAGAAAAGGATGTATAACTTCCAAAATCTGATTCAGTATAAGCAGGCCCAGGCCCTGGTGAGGAGAACTATCCGTCAGGCAAAGAGGTCATGTTGGCATTGGTTCTGTGACACCATTGGAAGGGCCACACCTGTGGGGGATGAGGATGAGTGGGGTCAGAAGATAGTGGGATTATCCAGTGTTGACAAGTGGGAAGGATATGCCAGTAACAGATGAGGAGAAGGCAAAGATGAAGGCCAAAGCATTTGTCCAATTGCATAGCTGGGAAAATTTGTCAGAGGAGGTGCAGAGGGGGAGAGAGAGAACGAGTGCTGGATAGGTGGGAGGATGTAGATGATGCGTTGAATGCACCATTTACCATGGCAGAGGTGATAATGGCAATAGGTACGGCTGGGTTAACTTCACCTGGGAAAGATGAGGTGTGCTATGTTGTGTTGGCCCATCTTAGTGATGAGGCACTGGATAAGGTTTTGGTGTTGTACAACACAGTGTGGGAGTAGGGGAAACTACCAGGTAGCTGGAAGGAGGAAGTAGTGGTACCAATCAACTACCAGATAGCTGGAAGGAGACAGTAGTGGTACCAATCACCTACCAGACAGCTGGAAGGAGACAGTAGTGGTACCAATCACCTACCAGACAGCTGGAAGGAGACAGTAGTGGTACCAATCAACTACCAGACAGCTGGAAGGAGACAGTAGTGGTACCAATCAACTACCAGATAGCTGGAAGGAGACAGTAGTGGTACCGATCAACTACCAGACAGCTGGAAGGAGACAGTCGTGGGACCAATCAACTACCAGACAGCTGGAAGGAGACAGTCGTGGGACCAATCAACTACCAGACAGCTGGAAGGAGACAGTAGTGGTACCGGTCAACTACCAGACAGCTGGAAGGAGACAGTCGTGGGACCAATCAACTACCAGACAGCTGGAAGGAGACAGTCGTGGGACCAATCAACTACCAGACAGCTGGAAGGAGACAGTAGTGGTACCAATCCGGAAGCTAGGGAAGGACCCAACGAGGCCAACAAGCTATCGGCCAATAGCTTTATCACATACGTATTTAAGATTATGGAACGTATGATTACGGAGAGGCAAACATACTTCCTGGAGAGCAGGGGGTTAGTATCGCCATATCAGAGCGGATTCAAGGAAGGGTAGGAGAACAATGGACCCAGTGCTCTGCTTAGAAGCAGAGGTTAGGAAGGCCCAGGTGAACAAAGAGAATGTTGTAGCTGTCTTTTTAAAAAAAAAATATTTTACCCCCTTTCCTCCGTAATTTCGTGGTATCCAATTGTTAGTAGCTACTATCTTGTCTCATCGCTACAACTCCCGTACGGGCTCGGGAGAGACGAAGGTCGAAAGCCATGCGTCCTCCGATACACAACCCAACCAAGCCGCACTGCTTCTTAACACAGCGCTCATCCAACCCGGAAGCCAGCCGCACCAATGTGTCGGGGGAAACACCGTACACAAAACAAAAATCCAGAAAATCACATTGTATTATTTTTTATAAATTCATAGTGATGTTATATACAGTGCCTTGCGAAAGTATTCGGCCCCCTTGAACTTTGCGACCTTTTGCCACATTTCAGGCTTCAAACATAAAGATATAAAACTGTATTTTTTTGTGAAGAATCAACAACAAGTGGGACACAATCATGAAGTGGAACGACATTTATTGGATATTTCAAACTTTTTTAACAAATCAAAACTGAAAAATTGGGCGTGCAAAATTATTCAGCCCCCTTAAGTTAATACTTTGTAGCGCCACCTTTTGCTGCGATTACAGCTGTAAGTCGCTTGGGGTATGTCTCTATCAGTTTTGCACATCGAGAGACTGAATTTTTTTCCCATTCCTCCTTGCAAAACAGCTCGAGCTCAGTGAGGTTGGATGGAGAGCATTTGTGAACAGCAGTTTTCAGTTCTTTCCACAGATTCTCGATTGGATTCAGGTCTGGACTTTGACTTGGCCATTCTAACACCTGGATGTGTTTATTTTTGAACCATTCCATTGTAGATTTTGCTTTATGTTTTGGATCATTGTCTTGTTGGAAGACAAATCTCCGTCCCAGTCTCAGGTCTTTTGCAGACTCCATCAGGTTTTCTTCCAGAATGGTCATGTATTTGGCTCCATCCATCTTCCCATCAATTTTAACCATCTTCCCTGTCCCTGCTGAAGAAAAGCAGGCCCAAACCATGATGCTGCCACCACCATGTTTGACAGTGGGGATGGTGTGTTCAGAGTGATGAGCTGTGTTGCTTTTACACCAAACATAACGTGTTGCATTGTTGCCAAAAAGTTCAATTTTGGTTTCATCTGACCAGAGCACCTTCCACATGTTTGGTGTGTCTCCCAGGTGGCTTGTGGCTAACTTTAAACAACACTTTTTATGGATATCTTTAAGAAATGGCTTTCTTCTTGCCACTCTTCCATAAAGGCCAGATTTGTGCAATATACGACTGATTGTTGTCCTATGGACAGAGTCTCCCACCTCAGCTGTAGATCTCTGCAGTTCATCCAGAGTGATCATGGGCCTCTTGGCTGCATCTCTGATCAGTCTTCTCCTTGTATGAGCTGAAAGTTTAGAGGGACGGCCAGGTCTTGGTAGATTTGCAGTGGTCTGATACTCCTTCCATTTCAATATTATCGCTTGCACAGTGCTCCTTGGGATGTTTAAAGCTTGGGAAATCTTTTGTATCCAAATCCGGCTTTAAACTTCTTCACAACAGTATCTCGGACCTGCCTGGTGTGTTCCTTGTTCTTCATGATGCTCTCTGCGCTTTTAACGGACCTCTGAGACTATCACAGTGCAGGTGCATTTATACGGAGACTTGATTACACACAGGTGGATTGTATTTATCATCATTAGTCATTTAGGTCAACATTGGATCATTCAGAGATCCTCACTGAACTTCTGGAGAGAGTTTGCTGCACTGAAAGTAAAGGGGCTGAATAATTTTGCACGCCCAATTTTTCAGTTTTTGATTTGTTAAAAAAGTTTGAAATATCCAATAAATGTCATTCCACTTCATGATTGTGTCCCACTTGTTGTTGATTCTTCACAAAAAAATACAGTTTTATATCTTTATGTTTGAAGCCTGAAATGTGGCAAAAGGTCGCAAAGTTCAAGGGGGCCGAATACTTTCGCAAGGCACTGTATATGCAGGCCTCAGCCACTACCATGAGTGCACTTGATTCCGTGTATCATGCAGCCCTCAGGCTCATTATAAATCAAAACAGTTTGATCTTTACAGCGCTGTTGGCTGGTCGTCATTGGCGTAGGCTGAAACACTGGTATACACTGATTTATAAGGCCACATTGGGTAAAATTCCATTTATCTCTGTTCTTTTTTAGTCAGGTCAGTAAATAAATATCAATTACGGTCCCATTGTCATTTGTACCAAGAATTAGAACAGGTCATGGTAGAAATAGTTTTAGTTACTCAGCACAGTGGTCCTGGAATTCTCTCCTGAACATTTTAAAATGTGATGATCTAGTTTCGTTGGTGGAGTTTAAACACTTGATCGATGTTTATATCATAGAAGAGTGTAATTGTTTTTAGGCCAGCTGTTTTTAGTCAAGACTTTCGTGTTTTTAATGTGATATGTAATTGTTGTACTGTATGTGTGCTTATAGTTGTGTTTAATGTTGTGTTAGTGTATGTAAGTTGTTTGGTCTGAAACGTCGTTCCCCCTGCTGCTATTGGACCAGGTCTCTCTTGGAAAAGAGACGTTATCTCAATGAGAAATAACCTGTATAAATAAAGGTACAACTTTTTTTTTTTAAATGAGCAAGGCAGAGGCAAAAAGCCTGATATGGACAGTGATGGTGTAGAGATGACAGGTTAAAGCCTGATATAGACAGTGATGGTGTAGAGATGACAGGTTAACAGCCTGATATGAACAGCGATGGTGTAGAGATGACAGGAGCAGTGGAATAGAGATACTAAGGGCAGGCAGAGGAAATTCGAGGAGGGGAGGACGGCAGGACGGGACAGAAGAGAGGAGGCTATTTTTACAACATTAAGTGTTGGACACAGTTTGTTGAATAAGACCTTAAATGTGATAGGAAAGCATCCAACAGGAAAGTGTGATTATTGCCAGGAAACAGAGACCGTGGAGCATGTGTCAGTGTGGGCAGTATGAGAGGGAAAGAGAGAGGTTGAGATCTAGTATGATGGAAAAGGGAATACAGGAAATTCGTTTCAAGATTATATTGAGTAGAACGCCTTTTTATATCGTCTAAAATATGTTGTTGTCTTTTTTTAAGAGCAACGGGTCTGGCAGGTAGGGTTTAGTTTCTCTGTCTCCTGCGGCCCACACTCCAGTACAGTAGTCGGTGGTAACGCGCCGTCATTTTGGATGCCAACTGCAGATAAACTCAACCGAAGAAGAAGGACATCTCTTATATAACATTCACAACTGAAAGTAGGCTACAGGGACTAGGTTTAACCGATAGATCAGACCTTATTATAGATTGTTAAATCGTTCCTTCTAAAACACATACGTCTATCAGACAAAAAAGGTAAGTGTAAAGATTTTATTCAAAGATAATTTAATAATGAGCTGCTTGGCCTATCATTAGTGAGTGACTAATTTTCATAATCACATGCAGTACAATTTGAGAGTTATTCAAGTTTTGACTGTAGCTCATTTGTCTCCATGTGGATTATATTATTATATTATATTATAATGGGTGGGGTTTTATATCTTGGGGAAAATCAGAAAGGAAGAGAAAGATGATTAAAATTGTAAATTACTTTTTGTATTTAGTGGTAAGGTTGCTGGATTGCGCCTGAGGAAGTTGCCTACTCTACTCTACTCTCTTTCACCTTCATGATGTTAGATGTTGGATTACATTGAATTTGCAATCTAGGATTGGATTACATGGCAAACAAGTAATTGCACCACCAAGATTTAAATTTGTTCAACTAAGATACTGCAAAATGTAGTTAATTAAATTACTAGTTGAACTATATGTACTTCACTACTCCCCATCACATATCAACACTGTATATCGCCAACTGCTGGAACTACACACTGCAAACATTTAATCTGATTGCAATAACTTCCTTGTCTTTTTCGACATCAGACCTGCCTCATTCTCACTTAAAACATATGTTTTGCGTTTTAATTGGCTAATTTACATTCTGTTAACATTATTAACGTCCAGATTTAGATCATCGAATAATAGTTTGGATTTTTTTCAAAGGTACTTTAGTTAAAGGGGTAATCAGCTATCCCATTTTTGGATGTATACATTGATGATTTTTACCCATTGATTCTTGAAGAATGTATAACTTATAAATGCCTCATGAGCTTAGTTCAACTGTCATACCCCATCAGAACCCCAAATATAAGTTTGTTTTACTCCAATGTTTGTGAACAAAGATAATGTAAACAAACACTATATATCCTCAATACATGGTTAAGACTGTCATTTTTGATATCATGGATGGTTCATCATTCTATCCATAGCTCTTGTCTATGAATTTGAGGGGTTACATTTCTGCAGCTCCATCCCTCAGTTCTTTACAACAACACAAATGGCTGGGTGACCACTTTGTTGTTTAAAACGCAGATTGCTCCTTTAAGTTAAGACTATCCAAATGGTTTGTTATTCCTACCCATTTTCATTGATAGATCTATATGGATATTCTACTTTATTCTCTTCAGATAAACAAACAATATTTTTCACAGTTCGTTCAGCAAACCTCATCAATGACTCACCTCCACCTGCTGAAGGTGCTTAACGCTTGTTGTTTCCTATAGTGATCCTCGGGACATCTAAAGACGAAGGTGATGGCCGAGTCAAGAATGACAGAATCACCACACCTTAGGATTGTCCTGTTAGGCAAGACAGGCGTTGGGAAGAGTGCATCAGGGAACAGCATCCTGGGAAGAAAAGCGTTTCTGTCCAAACGGAGTTTCGTCTCTGTGACAAAAGATTGTGCAGAAGAAATGTGCGTAATTAATGGTCGTAATATCTCTGTGGTGGACACTGTGGGTATTTTCAGCACTAACAGCTCTGATGGACTGATTGAGGCAGAGTGCAAGCGGGCCATGGAATCTCCTGTCCCCTGTGTTTTCCTTGTGGTAATTAAAGTGGACAGGTTCACAAAGGAAGAGCAAGAAGCCGTGGAGAGAATTGAAGACATAGTTGGTAAAGATGGAATGGAAAGAAGCTGTATCCTTTTGACACATGGAGACATGGCAGATGAGCTGACAGTAGATGAAATGATTCAAGAAGAAGGAGCTAAAGACTTCCGTGAAGCAGTGATGAAATTTCAGGGGAGGTGCTATCTGTTCAACAATAAGATTGAGAGTCGTGATCAGGTTGACAATCTTCTGACCAAACTAGAATCACTCCAAAAGACTGGTAAGTACTGTAACATGTTGTTGCTGTAGAAACAGTTGTTAAAGACAAGCGGGTTAAAGTGTGTCTTCCATTTGAAAAGGACATCTGGGGATAATTAATATAATAACATTATTAATAAATTAATATAATTAAATTATTAATTAATTAATATAATAACATTATTAATAAATTAATATAATAACATTATTAATTAATTAATATAATAACATTATTAATTAATTAATATAATAACATTATTGAGACAATTGTCAGTATCAGTCGTTCTATTAACTCAAAAAAAGAAGTGTTTTACAAATTTGCTTTTTCTTCATCTTCTTCATCTTCTTCATCAGCTTCATCAGCTTCCAACATGAATTCAGAAAACACCACGGAGAGCTCAGCTGAGAGAAGAATTGTGTTACTGGGCAGAAGTGGAGTTGGGAAGAGTGCATCAGGAAACACCATTTTGGGTCTGAGAGGATCAGAGCAGTTCAGGTCTGACTGTAGCTTTAACTCAGTAACAGAAAAAAGCGAGGCCAAATCAGCAGTAGTGGCAGGAAGGGAAGTCAAGGTGATAGACACACCTGGCCTCTCCAAGGGGAAACACACTCCTCAGCATGTGTTTAATGAGATGATGAAGAGTTGCCTGCTCGCTGAAGAGGGGCTGCACGCTTTTGTCTTAGTGATTGAGCTGGGCAGGTTTGAAAAGAATGATGATGAGATCATTTACTTACTCAAAAAGGCATTTGGTAAGAAGGCCTTAAAATATGCAGTGGTTCTTTTCACACATGGTGATAGACTCAGCAGCCAAAACATTGAACAAAATATACAGGCAAACGAGGATCTTAACAATCTTGTGGAAATGTGTGGTGGCAGATACTGTATCTTCAACAACACATCCATGAACAACAAACGGCAGGTTAGGGAGTTGTTTACGAAGGTAGATGAGATGGTACAAGTCAATGGTGGTACAGCCTATGTCGGTGAGATTGTCGGCATAGCGCGCACTATCATGCGAGAACTAAGAGAGACCGCTACAGATTACAGCGATAGGCTGAGTACTGCCTGGAGACGCTTTTGCAAATGGGTGGTCGCCATCTGGGTAGCAATGTGTGAATCTTTTACACGTTTTTTGGAAAACGCCATCATCCTTGCCAGAACATTTCCCCAAAAACCTGCCCACAATTACAGCGATCTTTCACAAATGTGCTAATTCACAGGTCATTTTAATCATCTGGAAATATTTACAGACAATTGAGGATACATTTTAAAGGTTATTTTCGAGGTACCCATGTTGCTCTAGATACTTGTTAGTGGATAGACCATAATACGGGGTGGCAGGGTAGCCTAGTGGTTAGAGAGTTGGACTAGTAACCGCAAGGTTGCAAGTTTAAATCCCAGAGCTGACAAGGTACAAATCTGTCGTTCTGCCCCTGAACAGGCAGTTAACCCACTAGGCTGTCATTGTAAATAAGAATTTGTTCTTAACTGACTTGCCTAGTTAAAGGTAAAAAAATATATATATATAAGAATTGTACAAATTTTGCTGCAGGACTAGACTACCAGGGCAATCGGAGATTGCAGGACTATCAGGACAGGTGTAATCGGGAGGGATTAGATGGGGAGAAGGATGTGACTGAACAAACATCACACATCCCTCAAATAATCTGTCTCATTTATTAACAGAGTGCCAAGGTGTTCCATCTCATTTATTAACAGAGGGCCAAGGTGTTCCATCTCATTTATTAACAGAGGGCCAAGGTGTTCCATCTCATTTTGTAGTTCACAGAATGCAGATGTGTTTTAATTTTTAAAAATTGTGTTTGGTTTCTTTTATCGTTTGAATTATACTGAACAAATTTAAATAAAACGCAACATGTAAAGTGTTGGTCACATGTTTCAATAGCTCAAATAAAAGATTCCAGGAATGGTCCGTACGCACAATAAGCTTATTGCTCTAAAATGCACAAATTAGTTTGCATCCCTGTTAGCGAGCATTTCTCCAGCCTATGGCTGGCCATCGTTCATAAATATACACACCAAATAAATAACGGCCCATTTTTAATGTCAGGTAAAAAGTGTTATTGTAACTATTGTGAAACAAATGTCCTGTACAGATGGGAAATGGTTTTTGTACTCACTGTCCAGTAGAGGCTCAAACAGCCTCTCCTTTACACTTCTGAGAATATGGGAAATGGTTTTTGTACTCACTGTCCAGTAGAGGCTCAAACAGCCTCTCTCCTTTACAGTTCTGAGAATATGGGAAATGGTTTCTGTACTCACTGTCCAGTAGAGGCTCTAACAGCCTCTCTACTTTAAAGTTCTGAGAATATGCAGGACTTGTCTTTTGTTTGTCCTGGGATAATGTTGTGATAATACTATATTTATTCAACCTTTATTTTGACAGGGAGTCATGCTGAGACCAAGGTCTATTTTACAGATGAACCCTGTATACACCTCAATACTCACCTCAAGACTCACCTCAATACTCACCTCAATATTTACTCAATACTCACCCCAATACTCACCCCAATACTCACCTCAATATTCACCTCAATATTTACTCAATACTCACCTCAATACTCACCTCAATACTCAACTCAATACTCACCTCAATATTCACCTCAATATTTACTCAATACTCACCTCAATACTCAACTCAATACTCACCTCAATATTTACTCAATACTCACCTCAATATTCACCTCAATATTTACTCAATACTCACCTCAATACTCACCGCAATACTCACCTCAATACTCACCTCAATACTCACCTCAGTATTCACCTCAATATTTACTCAATACTCACCTCAATACTCACCTCAATACTCAACTCAATACTCACCTCAATACTCACCTCAATATTCACCTCAATATTTACTCAATACTCACCTCAATATTCACCTCAATATTCACCTCAATATTTACTCAATACTCACCTCAATACTCACCTCAATATTCACCTCAATATTTACTCAATACTCACCTCAATACTCACCTCAACACTCACCTCAATATTTACTCAATACTCACCTCACTATTCACCTCAATATTTACTCAATACTCACCTCAATACTCACCTCAATATTCACCTCAATATTTACTGAATACTCACCTCAATATTTACTCAATACTCACCTCAATACTCACCTCAATATTCCCCTCAATATTTACTCAATATTCACCTCAATACTCACCTCAATATTCACCTCAATACTCACCTCAATATTCACCTCAATATTTACTCAATACTCACCTCAATACTCACCTCAATATTTACTCAATACTCACCTCAATATTCACCTCAATATTTACTCAATACTCACCTCAATACTCACCTCAATATTTTCCTCAATATTTACTCAATACTCACCTCAATATTCGCCTCAATACTCACCTCAATACTCGCCTCAATATTCACCTCAATATTTACTCAATACTCACCTCAATACTCACCTCAATACTCACCTCAATACTCACCTCAATATTTACTCAATACTCACCTCAATACTCACCTCAATATTTACTCAATACTCACCTCAATACTCACCTCAGTATTTACTCAATACTCACCTCAACACTCACCTCAATACTTACCTCAATACTCACCTCAATATTCACCTCAATATACTCAATACTCAACTCAATACTCGCCTCAATATTTACTCAATACTCACCTCAATACTCACCTCAATATTCACCTCAATATTTACTCAATACTCACCTCAATACTCACCTCAATATTCACCTCAATATTTACTCAATACTCACCTCAATATTCACCTCAATATTTACTCAATACTCACCTCAATACTCACCTCAATATTCACCTCAATATTTACTCAATACTCACCTCAATATTCACCTCAATATTTACTCAATACTCACCTCAATACTCACCTCAATATTCACCTCAATATTTACTCAATAATCACCTCAATACTCACCTCAATACTCACCTCAATATTTACTCAATACTCACCTCAATACTCACCTCAATATTTACTCAATACTCACCTCAGTACTCACCTCAATACTCACCTCAATATTCACCTGAATACTCACCTCAATATTCACCTGAATATTCACCTCAATATTCACCTCAATACTCACCTCAATACTCACCTCAATATTCACCTCAATATACTCAATACTCAACTCAATACTCGCCTCAATATTTACTCAATACTCACCTCAATACTCACCTCAATATTCACCTCAATATTTACTCAATACTCACCTCAATACTCACCTCAATATTTACTCAATACGCACCCCAATACTCACCACAATACTCACCTCAATACTCGCATCAATACTCGCGTCAATATTTACTCAATACTCACCTCAATACTCACCACAATATTTACTCAATACCCACCTCAATACTCACCTCAATAATCACCTCAATATTTACTCAATACTCACCCCAATACTCACCACAATATTCACCTCAATACTCACCTCAATACTCACCTCAATATTCACCTCAATATTTACTCAATACTCACCTCAATACTCACCTCAATATTCACCTCAATATTCACCTCAATATTCACCTCAATACTCACCTCAATATTCACCTCAATATTCACCTCAATATTTACTCAATACTCACCTCAATACTCACCTCAATATTCACCTCAATATTTACTCAATACTCACCTCAATACTCACCTCAGTATTTACTCAATACTCACCTCAATACTCACCTCAGTATTTACTCAATACTCACCTCAATACTCACCTCAATATTTACTCAATACTCACCTCAGTACTCACCTCAATACTCACCTCAATATTCACCTCAATATTTACTCAATACTCACCTCAATACTCACCTCAATATTCACCTCAATATTTACTCAATACTCACCTCAATACTCACCTCAATATTTACTCAATACTCACCTCAATACTCACCTCAGTATTTACTCAATACTCACCTCAATACTCACCTCAATATTTACTCAATACTCACCTCAATACTCACCTCAATACTCACATCAAAACACGAAAAGCAAAACACAATCATAGAAAACAAACACATGCTTCAGTAAAAAGGTGTTCGATATATTTGAATTGTATATGATCACGATTGGCCCAGTGTCGTCCGGGTTTGGCCGGGGCTAGGCCGTCATTGTAAATAAGAATTTGTTCTTAACTGACTTGCCTAGTTAAATAAAATAAAAACATTTAAACTTTAAGGATATTATGAGATTTTTTTTTGTCTGTTTCAAAATGTTCAATTTTTTTTAATAAATGTTTGTATTATTTTTTTATCTTTCGAAAGGTAATGTATCTCACTGTTTCTTGCACTTTTTAACACATTATATTACATGTTAAACAGCAAAAGGTTTATTAAATAATAAAATAACTCTTTCTCTCATCAAGCGCTTCTGTGTTAGAACATAGCAAGAGATCTCTCAACCAGTTCCCCGATTGTTGCATTCCAAAGTCTTATCTGGCTGGTTTACACTCCCCTGCCTGATGTTCTTTCTCTCTCTAACACACACACACACACACACGCACACACACACACACGCACGCACGCACACACACACTCACACACACATGCTCACACACACGCACGCACGCACACACGCACACATACACACACACACACGCACACACACACACACGCACGCACGCACACACGCACGCTCACACACACACACACACACGCTCACACACACACACACACACACACACACGCGCACACACACACACACACACACTCACGCACGCTCACACACGCACGCTCACGCGCGCACACGCACACACACGCTCACACACGCGCACACACGCACACGCACACGCACACACACACACACAGCGAGAGAGACTATGCTTATGTAATGTGATCATGCGCCGAATACAAGAAGTCTAGACTTAACAGTGAAATGCTTACTTACGAGCCCTTAACCAAAAAATAAATTTAAAAAGTTATAAAATAAATAGTAACACAGTAAAATGACACTATAAAATAATATACAAGAGGTACCAGTACAGAGTCTGTGTACTGGGGTACGAGGTAGTTGGGGGAAAAAAAAGTTTTAAAGTATTCAGACCCCTTGACTTTTTCCACATTTTGTTACCTTACAGCCTTATTCTAAAATGGATTAAATGAAATAGAAACTCCGCAATCTACACACAATACCCCAATAATGACATCACAATACCCCAGAATGACATCACAATACCCCAGAATGACATCACAATACCCCAATAAGGACATCACAATACCCCAATAATGACAGAGCGAAAACAGGTTTTTGGAAATTTTAGCAAATGTATTAAAAATAAACAGATACCTTATTTACTTCAGTATTCAGACTCTTTGCTATGAGACTCGAAATTCGGCTCAGGTGCATCTTGTTTCCCTTGATCATCTTTGAGATGTTTCTACAACTTGATTGGAGTCCACCTGTGGTAAATTCAATTGATTGGACAATATTTGGAAAGGCACACACCTGTCTATATAAGGTCACACAGTTGACAGTGCATGTCATAGCAAAAACCAAGCCATGAGGTTGAAGGAATTGTCCGTAGAGCTCCGAGACAGGATTGTGTCGAGGCACAGATCTGGGGAAGGGTACCAAAAAAATGTCTGCAGCATTGAAGGTCCTCAAGAACACAGTGGCCTCCATCAGTCTTAACATGGAAACAGTTTGAAACCACCAACACTTCCTAGAGCTGGCCAATCTGGGGAGAAGGTCATCTCCCTGACCAAGGACCCGATGGTCACTCTGACAGAGATTTAGAGTTCCTCTGTGGAGATGGGAGAACCTTCCAGAAGGACAGCCATCTCTGCATTCGAGACCTGAAAATAGCTGTGCAGCAACTCTCCCCATCCCAACCTGATAGAGCTTGAGAGGATCTGCAGGGAAGAATGGGAGGAACTCCCCAAATACAGGTGTACCAAACTTGTAGCGTCACCCTAGAAGACTTGAGGCTGTAATTGCTGTCAGTGGTGCTTCAACAAAGTAATGAGTAAAGGGTCTGAATACTTCTATAAATGTGTAAAAACCTGTTTTTGCTTTGTCATTATGAAGTATTGTGTATAGATTGACGAGGGCAAAAAAAACACAGATTTAATCCGTTTTAGAATAAGGATGTAACCTAACAATGTGGGAAAAGTCAAGGGGTCTGAATACTTTCTGAAGGCCCTGTATATGTAGGTAGGTGGTGAACGTCTGGGTAGCCATTTAACTGTTCAGCATTGTTATGGCTTTGGTGTAGAAACCGTTCAGGATCTGTTTGGTCCTCAGACTTGGCTCTCTGGTACCGCAGAGAGAAAGGACTGTGACTTGGATGGCTGGAGTCTGTGACAGTTTTTTAGGGACTTCCTCTGACACCGCCTGTTATAGTGGTCTTGGGTGGCAGGAAGCCCAAGTGATGTAGTTGTCCTCTGTAGCACCTTGTGGTCAGATGCTGAGCAGTTGCCATGCCAAATCTTTTCATCCTCCTGAGGGAGAAAGCGGCGTTGTCGTGCTTCACGATTGTGTTGGTGTGTTTGGACCATGATAGGTCCTTTAGACATATGGAGATGGAGGACTAATGGGACAGGAGGCTAGGCCAGGACTAATGGGACAGGAAGCTAGGCCAGGACTAATGGGACAGGACGATAGGCCAGGACTAAAGGGACAGGAAGCTAGGCCAGGACTAATGGGACAGGAAGTTAGGCCAGGACTAATGGGACAGGAAGCTAGGCCAGGACTAATGGGACAGGTTGCTAGGCCAGGACTTAATGGGACAGAAAGCTAGGCCAGGACTAATGGCACAGGAACAGGAAGATAGGCCAGGACTAATGGGACAGAAGATAGGCCAGGACTAATAGCTACCTAGCTAACATTAGCATGTTCCTTAGCACTACATAACCAAAAGTCAGTGGCCACCCGCTTGTAGAACATCTCATTCCAAAATCATGGGCATTAATATGGAGTTGGTCCCCCTTTGCTGCTACAACAGCCTCCACTCTTCTGGGAAGGTTTCCACTAGATACTAGTGAGGTTGGGCATCTGGCCTGGCAATTAAGCACTGATGTTGGGCATCTGGCCTGACAATTAAGCACTGATGTTGGGCATCTGGCCTGACAATTAAGCACTGATGTTGGGCAGTTATTCCCCACCGATCTGAACAAACCATTTCTGTATGGATCTCGCTTTGAGCACAGGGGCATTGTCATGCTGAAACAGGAAAGGGCCTTCCCCAAACTTTTGCCACAAAGTTGGAAGCACAAAATCGTCTAGAATGTCATTGTGTTTTACTGTCAAGATTTCCCTTCACTGGAACTAAGGGGACTGAACCATGAAAAACAGCTCAGACCATTATTTCTCCTCCACCAAACTTTACAGTGGGCACTACATATGCACTACTACAAACCATATACGTTTGTCGGACTGTCAGATGATGAAGTGTGATTTATCATACCACTGCTCCAGAGTCCAGAGGCAGTTTGTAACTCGGTAATGAGACTTGCAACCGAGGACAGACGATTTTGACACGCTTTGCGCTTCTCGGCGGTTCAGTTCTGTGAGCCATTGTTGCTCCTAGACATTTCCACTTCACAATAACAGCACTTAGAGTTGACCGGGTGCAGCTCTAGCAGAGCAGAAATTTGACAAACTGACTTGTTGGAAAGGTGACATCCTATGATGGTGTCTCATTGAAAGTCACTGAGCTCTTCAGTAAGGCTTTTTCTTAGTTTAGTTTATTATTTTGACCATTTAAAAACAAACAAACAAACATAACACTTGAAATAGCCATACATGTACATGACTAAAATCGAGGATAACACAGAATACAGTCTGGGACTTATTTCCATTGTGGTCCTCTTGAGACAAGATGGCTAGACAAGATCCAACACGGTTGAACACAGTATGGCAGTGAAATAATAAAACAAAAACATAGAAGAAGAACATCTATCTCATCAAAAACAGAGAAGAAGAACATCTATCTCATCAAAAACAGAGAAGAAGAACATCTATCTCACCAAAAACAGAGAAGAAGAACATCTATCTCACCAAAAACAGAGAAGAAGAACATCTATCTCATCAATAACAGAGAAGAAGAACATCTATCTCATCAAAAACAGAGAAGAAGAACATCTATCTCACCAAAAACAGAGAAGAAGAACATCTATCTCATCAAAAACAGAGAAGAAGAACATCTATCTCACCAAAAACAGAGAAGAAGAACATCTGTCTCATCAAAAACAGAGAAGAAGAACATCTGTCTCATCAAAAACAGAGAAGAAGAACATCTATCTCATCAAAAACAGAGAAGAAGAACATCTATCTCACCAAAAACAGAGAAGAAGAACATCTATCTCACCAAAAACAGAGAAGAAGAACATCTATCTCACCAAAAACAGAGAAGAAGAACATCTATCTCATCAAAAACAGAGAAGAAGAACATCTATCTCACCAAAAACAGAGAAGAAGAACATCTATCTCACCAAAAACAGAGAAGAAGAACATCTATCTCATCAAAAACAGAGAAGAAGAACATCTATCTCACCAAAAACAGAGAAGAAGAACATCTGTCTCATCAAAAACAGAGAAGAAGAACATCTGTCTCACCATTGCAGTTACATCATAGGGGTTATTCATATGGGCACAGAAGACATCAAACATATTTTTTACTTCATGTTTAAAGCAGAGAGGACGTTGTTTTTATAGGCAGAGGCAACTCATTCCATTCTGAAGAAAGTACCTTTCCCAGCATTACTCCTGAACCTGTATAAGCACACATCAGCAACACCTGTTCTGATGCTGTGATTGTGTGCATACCTAACACGCCTCAACATGCAGCCAGTTTGGTTCCTGAAAGCAGTTCTTGCCTATGTGAGTACGTGGACTCACCTTCAGTACTACCCTGATCAGCTTATTCTGGGATAACTGGAGCTTCTCCTTCATTAGTTTAGATAAGCCCCCCAAACCAGGAAGTACTAGCGTAGTCAAAATGGCATTGAATGAGGGCAGTAGCTAGCACTTACATGGAATCCAGCAGCTTGGACTTTCTAGCTAAAAATGTAGTCCTGGCATTAACCTTCCCTAGCACTTTATTGGCCATGCTCACACCTCCCAAGCTTCCATCAAGGATACATCCCAAGTAGCTAACAGAGGTTTTAGTAGTCAGCACCTCACCCACTAACTCCACTCTGATTTCAGAGGACCTACTCATTTTAGATCTGGATCCAAAAATAATTGCCTCAGTTTTCCCAAAGTGCAGAGATAGCTTATTATCTCCAAGCCATTTGCTAATGTTAGTAAGCTCTGTGCTAAGTATTTCTCTCCAACGTAGTTTTACCTTTGTGAGACACCAGAAGTGTAGAGTCATCCGCATAAAGAAAAAGGCAAGAACAAGCATCTTTCATATCGTCAATATACAATATTCTACTGCCAATGTTTGTCTATGGAGATTGCATGGAGGTGTGCTCGGTTTTATAAACCTGTCAGCAATGGGTGTGGCTGAAATAGCCGAATTCACTTATTGAAAGGGGTGTCCACATACTTTTTAATATATATATATATAGTGTAGCTAGCTCAGGACACTGCAATGCTAAGGAAGCTAACACAAGCAGCTGTTTCATTGAAACTGTACCGTTTGTCATCGGAAGGAGACCAAGGTGCAGTGTGGTAGGTTCTTCTCTCATTTGAAATGTTACACCAAAAAAACTATAAAACGATATAACGAACGAAGAGCTTTGTCGTGCAAACTACACGCACTCAAACAAAGACAAGATCCCACACTGAAGGAGGGAAAAAGGGCTGCCAAAGTATGATCCCCAATCAGAGACAACGATAGACAGCTGCCTCTGATTGGGAACCATACTCGGCCAAACACAAAGAAATAGAGAACATAAAATGTCCACCCAAATCACACCCTGACCTGACCAAACATAGAGAATAACAAGGATCTCTAAGGTTTAGGGCGTGACAGAAAAGATCTAATCCATTGTGATTTAGTTATAATACTAGCTACAGTTAGCTTGGAGGAAGTACTTAGTGCTGTGTGCATTGCGTCTGTGCACTTAGCTAGCGAATACAGTGCCTTGAAAAAGTACTCGTCTTTCTTGGCGTTTTTCCTATATTGTTGCATTACAACCTGTAATTCAAATAGATTTTTATTTGGATTTAATGGACAAAATAGACCAAATTGGTGAAGTGCTTTTGTTTTATTTCTTTAAGAAAATAAAAATAAATAAAAACTAAACGGAAAAGTGATGCGTTCATATGTATTCACCCCAAAATAAGATCTGGTGTAACCAATTACCTTCACATAATTAGTTAGAGTGCACACAGGTGGACTTTATTTAAGTGTTACATAATCTCAGTATATATTGTTCTGAAAGGCCCCAGAGTCTACAACACCACTAAGCAAGGGGCACCATGAAGACCAAGGAGCTCTCCGTTCCACTGGTGTACAGCAATCTTTAAGTCATACCACAGATTCTCAATTGTCCTGCTGGAAGGTGAACCTCTTTCCCATTACGAAATCTCTGAAACAGGTTTCCCTCAAGAATTTCCCTGTATTTAGCACCATCCTTCAATCCTTCAATTCTGACCAGTTTCCCAGTCCCTGCTGATGAAAAACATGGCGTTCTCGGGGTCAAGAGAGGTGTTGGGTGGCCAAAAAGCTCATTTTCAGCCTCATCTGACCAGATTACCTTCTTCCATATGTATGGGGTGTCTCCCACATGCCTTTTTGAGAACACAAACGTGTTTGTTTATTTTTTTCATTAAGCAATGGCTTTTTCTGGCCACTCTTCCGTAAAGACCAGCTCTGTGGAGTGTACGGCTTAAAGTGGTCCTATGGACAGATACTCCAATCTCTGCTGTGGAGCTTTGCAGCTCCTTCAGGGTTATCTTTGGTCTCGTCTTTGGTCTCTTTGTTGCCTCTCTGATTAATGCCCTCCTTGCCTGGTCCGTGAGTTTTGGTGGGCGGCCCTCTCTTGGCAGGTTTGTTGTAGTGCCATATTCTTTCCATTTTTTAATAACGGATTTAATGGTGCTCCGTGAGATGTTCAAAGTTTCAAATATTTTATAACCCAACCCTGATCTGTACTTCTCCACAACTTTGGCCCTGACCTCAGCGGAACACTTCCAACTTGAAGGAGCTGCTGGGGGGTGAATAGTTATGCACGCTCTAGTTCTGTTTTTTTGGGTCTTATTTGTTGTTTGCTTCACAATAAAACATATTTAGTGTCTTCAGAGTGGTTGGAATGTTGTGTAAATCAAATCATACAAACCATCCAAAAATCTATTTTAATTCCAGGTTGTAAGGCAACAAAATAGGAAAAATGCCACGGGGGGTGAAGACTTTCACAAGCCACTGCACATCAGCCACAGCATAATAATTTTCTTGACCGTTCTTACATTGTTATTTTTACCCATCTACCAATCAATGCCCTTCTTTATAAGGCGTTTGAAAAGCTCCCTCTCACGCCCTGACCATAGTTTGCTTTGTATGTTTTTAGGTTTTCTTTGGTCAGGGTGTGATCTGAGTGGGCATTCTATGTTGTGTGTTGTCATATATACATATATTCATACACATAGCTCATATATTATACAGCGCCAAACTTATCCGCTTGACTCAAGTCATTGCACGTATCCCTGCCCCTCTCAGTTCTCTTATCTCACGATCCCCTGACACACAAATACCTTCTTGCATAAACACACACACTTAATCCCCCCTCTACTGGTCGGGTGCCCAGAGCAGAAGACTCTGTTGTGCACCAATGGGGCTCCTGCTCTGGCTAGAGCAGGTCCGCCTCCAACCCTTCGGGACCATTCAGAAGGCGACACGACAAGACTCTACCTACATTATTCAATGTAGTAAAACTACTGTAACCTCTGTATAGGTCCCTTTTTCACCTGACTCCCTACTGAGTTATGTGAATAGGTCCGTGCACGCTAAAACGGCAGGACAAGATATCTTTTGACTCAATAAACTGCCATTTTGCTACAACTGAAATCCACTCTGTCCAGCGTCCGTGATTTGGTCTCAACTCTCCTGTAATTCAATCCTCAACAGTGTCTACTTCGTCTGTTTCTGTGTTTGGCATGATATGGTTCTCAATCAGAGACAGGTGTTAGTCGTTGTCTCTGATTGGGAACCACATTTAGGTAGCCTGTTTTGTCATTGTGGGTGATTGTGTGTGTGTGTGTGTGTGTGTGTGTGTGCGTGCGTGTGTGCGTGCGTACGTGTCAGCACTATTGTTTGACGGTTGTCATTTTGTAGTGTTCAGTTTTTTAAATTAAAATGACGAACACTTACCACGCTGCGTATTGGTCCTCCGATCCTTCCTCGCTTCTCCTCGTCAGATGAGGAGGACGGAGACAGCCGTGACACTCCCTGGTCTTTGTAGATGAATCTGTGCTTGAAATTCAATACTTGACTGAGGGATCTTACAGCTGTCGTATGTATGGGGGACAGAGGAAGGAGTAGTCATTCAAAAATCACATCAACTTCTATTATTTAACACTGAGTTAGTCCATATAACTTATCTGATTTGTTAAGCCACATAGGCTTGCCTAAACTAATGGGTGAATACTTATCCAACAACTGTATTTTAGATATTACATTTTTATTAATAAAACAAAATACGAGTCAAAATGTTGGACACACTCATTGAAGTTTTTTTTTTTTAAACAGCTTTGCTCACTTGGCATTCTCTCAACCAGCTTCACCTGGAATGCTTTTCCAACGGTCTTGAACGAGTTCCCACATATGCTGAGCACTTGGTTGGTTGCTTTTCCTTCAGTCTGCGGTCCAACTCATCCCAAACCGTCTCAATTGGGTTGAGGGCCGGGTGATTGTGGAGGCATCTGATGCAGCACTCCACACTCTTTCTTGGTCAAATAGCCCTTACACAGCCTGGAGGTGTGTTGGGTCATTGTCCTATTGAAAAACAAATGATAGTCCCACTACAAGCGCAAACAAATGGGATGGCGTATCGACACACCACGACACATCAAGACACACCACAACACACTACGACACACCACGACACACCAAGACACACCACAACACACTACGACACACTACGACACACTACGACACACCACGACACACTACGACACAACACGACACACCAAGACACACCACGACACACCACGACACACCAAGACACACCACAACACACCACAACACACCACGACACACAACACCACGACACACTACAGCAAAACACGACACGACACACCACGACACACCAAGACACACCACGACACACCAAGACACACCACGACACACACCAAGACACACCACGACACACTACACCACACCACGACACACCAAGACACACCACGACACACCAAGACACACCAAGACACACCACGACACACCAAGACACACCACGACACACCAAGACACACCACGACACACCACGACACACCAAGACACACCACGACACACCAAGACACACCACGACACACCACGACACACCAAGACACACCAAGACACACCACACCACGACACACCAAACCACGACACACCAAGACACACCAAGACACACCACACCACGACACACCACACCACGACACACCAAGACACACCACGACACACCACACCACGACACACCAAGACACACCACGACACACCACACCACGACACACCAAGACACACCACGACACACCAAGACACACCACGACACACCAAGACACACCACGACACACCACGACACACCAAGACACACCAAGACACACCACACCACGACACACCACACCACGACACACCAAGACACACCAAGACACACCACACCACGACACACCAAGACACACCACGACACACCACACCACGACACACCAAGACACACCACGACACACCACACCACGACACACCAAGACACACCACGACACACCACACCACGACACACCAAGACACACCAAGACACACCACGACACACCACGACACACCACGACACACCACGCCACACCACGACACACCACACCACACCACGACACACCAAGACACACCAAGACACACCACGACACACCACGACACACCACGACACACCACGACACACCACGACACACCACAACACACCACGACACACCACGACACACCAAGACACACCACGACACACCACGACACACCACACCACACCACGACACACCAAGACACACCACGACACGACACACCACCACACACCACACCACACCACGACACACCAAGACACACCACGACACACCAAGACACACCACGACACACCACGACACACCACGACACACCACGACACCCCACGACACGACACACCACGACACACCACACCACACCACTACACACCAAGACACACCAAGACACACCACGACACACCACGACACACCACGACACACCACGACACACCACGACACACCAAGACACACCAAGACACACCACGACACACCACGACACACCAAGACACACCACGACACACCAAGACACACCAAGACACACCACGACACACCACGACACACCACGACACACCACGACACACCACGACACACCAAGACACACCACGACACACCAAGACACACCACGACACACCAAGACACACCACGACACACCAAGACACACCACGACACACCACGACACACCACGACACACCACGACACACCACGACACACCAAGACACACCACGACACACCAAGACACACCACAACACACCACAACACACCACGACACACCACGACACACCACGACACACCACGACACACCAA